>NC_138206.1:116639263-116907777 GCF_964194415.1 Vipera berus | reverse complement strand
CCCCCTCCCTCCCTTTTTCTTTGCAGGCTGCATTTGGAACTCACGCCCAGCCCAAATCATGAAGAAGGAAGGAAGGAAGGAAGGAAGGAAGGAAGGAAGGAAGGAAGGAAGGAAGAATGAAAAAGGAGGAATAAAAAGAAGGAAGGAAGGAAAAGGAAGGAAGGAAAGGAGGAAGAGAAGGAATGAAAGAAAGGAGGAATAAAAAGGAGGAAGGAAGAAAGGAAAGAAGGAAAAGAGAAATGAAGGAAGGAAAGGAAAAGAAAGGAGAGGGAGGGAGGAAGAAAGAAAAGAAAGGAAGGAATGAAGAAAGAAAAAGAATGAATGAAAGAAAAAAGGAATAGAAAGGAGGAAGAAAGGGAAAGGGAAAAGAAGGAGGAAGGATGTTAGGAAGGAAAAGAAAGGAGAAATGAAGGAAGGAAAGAAGGAAAAGGAGAGGGAGGGAGAGAGAGAGAGAAAGAAAAAAAGAAAGAAAGAAAGAAAGAAAGAAAGAAAGAAAGAGAAAGAAAAGAGACAGAGCCAGCAACCAACTTGTACTATCTATCAAATGACCACCTTTTGTACCTGATTGCTTGCTAAGGCTACCTGATGATTTTAAAATGAGGCTTGATGGTTCAGGGCTATTACCAGCCAGGTTGCAGCTGATATCAAGTCTTCTGCCAGTATGTCTCTGGGCCAGACAAAGAAAAGAGAAAGAGAGAGAACAATTTGGAGGTGGAAAGGAGAAGGAAAAGCTGACTTTTGCAAGGACTAGCATAGCTGGAGAGAAAAGCCTTGGTGTTTTCTAGAGAGATGCTTCGGAGAATTGAAACTACCTTATACGTCGCTCCTGCTGCGACTTTCCTTCGATCTTTGCTCAGCTTGGACTTTGTATTAACCAACGTGGTACAGATACTGTATAATCCAATGAACTCTAATCCAAATATTTATTCATTTAGCGTATGGCATGTCATACACGGACTAGCAATATATATTAGCATTTCACCTAGATTAGGAAAACACAATAAAATATAAATGTTAAAAAGATCTATGTTCAAATGGCAATGTCTAGGCCATCCAACCATTAAAGAGTGGCATCGTTCATATTGGGGGGGGGGGGGAACAGATACAGCCGGTCATGATGTGATCTACAGTTGGATGTGGGACCCCGCAGTCACACTGAGGAATGGAATGGAATAGAATGAATTAGAATCAATTGCAATAGAATAGAATAGAATAGAATAGAATAGAATAGAATAGAATAGAATAGAATAGAATAGAATAGAATAGAATAGAATAGAATAGAATAGAATAGAATAGAATGAATTGCAATAGAATGGAATGGAGTGAATGGAATTAGAATGGAATAGAATGAATTAGAATCAATTACAGTATTGAATAGAATAGAATGGAATGGAATGGAATACTGTAGAACTGGAATAGAATAGAATGAATTGCAATAAAATGGAATGGAATTAGAATGGAATAGATATGAATTAGAATGAATTGCAGTAAGAATAGAATAGAATAGAATAGAATAGAATAGAATAGAATAGAATAGAATAGAATAGAATAGAATAGAATAGAATAGAATAGAATAGAATAGAATAGAATAGAATATTGCAATGGAATGGAATGAATTGCAGTAGAATAGAATAGGAATAGAATAGAATAGAATAGAATAGAATAGAATAGAATAGAATAGAATAGAATAGAATAGAATGAATTGCAATAGAATGAATTGCAATAGAATGAATTGCAATAGAATGGAATTAGAATGGAATAGAATGAATTAGAATCAATTGCACTATTGAATAGAATAGAATGGAATGGAATAGAATAGAATAGAATTGGAATAGAATAGAATGAATTGCAATAGAATGGAATGGAATGGAATTAGAATGGAATAGATATGAATTAGAATGAATTGGAATAGAATAGAATAGAATAGAATAGAATAGAATAGAATAGAATAGAATAGAATAGAATAGAATAGAATAGAATAGAATAGAATAGAATAGAATAGAATAGAATAGAATAGAATAGAATAGAATAGAATAACAGTGTTGGAAAGGACCTTGGAGGTCTTCTAGTCTAACCCCCTGCTCAGGCAGGAAATCCTATACCATATCAGACAAATGGCGGTCCAATCTCTTCTTAAAAACTTCCAGTGTTGGAGCATTCACCACTTCTGGAGGCAAGTTGTTCCACTGGTTAATTGCTCTGACTGTCAGGAAATTATGTCTTCCTATGTCTGGGTGTTCAGTGACCCATTTAGCTTTCCAATGGGAACGAATGTTAAAAGTTGTTGGGCTGATGTGCAAATGACCGTGGGGGCTTCCTGGATTTGAGTCTTCTGGCTGATAAATGAAGAAGGTCAGGTATGCGCCGGTAAGGAGCGAGTTGTTCATACTGTAATTTTTTTTCTGTATTCTCTCACCAGTGCATACAATCTTTCTAAATCTGCAGAGATTGAATTGTTAAAAAAAAACAACGAAAGCCAGCAAGAACAACACCCAGATAGCCCCAAACCTGTCTAAGCAGTCAGCTGATACTTGTGAAGTCCCGGGGAGTTACACCCCACTGTTTTAGGAAAGTGAAATACGTTGTCAAGGTGTCTGTGATGTTTCTCCATTTGTCTAGCTCCTAAAAATACTGTATTATTGCGGTTCGGCTCTTCCCTCTCTTTAGTCCTAATACCGGTACGCTCAGCATTCAGGGAAGAGGCCCGATGCAATGTGATGTGTTCAATAAATGCTACTTATCATTTCCTAAAAGGCAAAGAATTGGAAATTGTTGTGACATAGACAAACATGATTATGTGATTTAACGTATTCAAGCGTCCCTGGCATTTGATTTGCATATGAAAGAACCCCAGAGCATGAAACAAAGGATTAGAAAGCACGGCAAGAGTGTTCTTAGTAGAGAACAGACTTTGTCCTCCAGATCAGGGATCTGCAACCTTGACCGCTTTAAGACTTGTGGACTTCAGCTCCCAGAATTCCTCAGCCAGCTATGCTGGCTGAGGAATTCTGGGAGCTGAGGTCCACATGTCTTAAAGTTGTCAAGGTTGCAGACCCCTGCTCCAGGCCAATCTTTCACAATCAGAGTATATTTATCATTCATAGTTCTAGCAGTCTGAGCAGGCTTTCCTTTCACCACAGAATAGGAAGGAGTCTTAGGGAGGGGAAAAAGGAGTCTTAAGAGCGGAAAAAGAGCAGAAAGATGTGTGTTTTTTAACTTAAAAGGCATTAAGTAATTTCTTAGGACTTTAAGAATAGATACACACGATTCTTCCATCCGCTCTTGACTCTTCCCATAATTTTACATGCACCTTTTAAAAAATGCAACACCTGCCTTGGCTGGCACAGTAAAAGTATATGAATTCCAGCTCATTTGTCAAGGGCAAGGCAAAATTTATCTGAAGCGTGGACTTCTTTTGGAATCATAGCAACAAGCTATCTTCGGCCCATCCCGTTGTTCAAATGAAAGGACATCTGTTGGGATGGGAAATAGGAACATATTTCATTATGCAGCAAAGACCCAGGAGACATCACAAGGGATTACAGAAAGATGGAAAGATTGGGCAATTCAAGACTGGACTTAGATAACTGTAAAGAAATAGATTTGCTTAGGGTAATGACATCAGGTGCCATTTTAGCATCAAGCCAGAACCTCAAACAAAAGCTCATCAAGATATGAAAAAGGGAGGGACAAGAAAGCCAGGATTTTAATTACGGAGGGTCTAAGAATGACTGGGACTCTTCTACTGATAGAAAGCAATCAAGTGATGAATGAACTTTAACAGAGGGATAGCATGAAGATCACATGAAATGTTAATACCACTTTACAACGCCTTGGTAAGGCCACACTTGGAATACTGCATCCAGTTTTGGTCACCATTTGATTTGATTTGATTAAATTTATAGGCCGCCCTTCCCCCTGAGGACTCAGGGCGGCTCACCACCATAAAAATGAAAAAAACATAAAGTAAATTTTTTTAAAAAGAATTAAACAATAGATGCAATAAATACAAGACAATTTAACCCAGTAAAAAGCCTAATTAAAAAACGTAGTCAGTCCAGGCCCGCTTGTTGGAACAACCAGGTCTTCAGGTCACAGTGGAAGGACCGAAGGTCAGGGGCCGTCCGCAGCTCTGGAGGCAGTTCATTCCAGAGGGTCAGCACACCCACAGAGAAGGCTCTCCCCCTGGGGGTCGCCAGCCGGCATTGCCTGGCCGACGGCACCCTGAGGAGGCCGACTCTGTGGGAGTGAACCGGGCGATGGGAGGTTGACAATGGCAGCAGGTGGTCTCGCAAGTACCCTGGGCCTAAGCCATGTAGGGCTTTAAAGGTTATTACCAGCACCTTGAATCGCACCAACCGGAAGCCAATGCAGCTCGCGCAGGAGTGGTGTAACATGGGAGTACCGAGATACTCCCATAAGCACCCGCGCGGCCACATTTTGCACCAGTTGAAGCCTCCGGGCGCTCTTCAAGGGCATCCCCATGTAAAGAGCATGATGTAAAAAAGATGTTGGGACTCTAGAAAGAGTGCAGAGAAGAGCAACAAAGATGATTAGGGGACTGGAGACTAAAACATACAAAGAAGGGTTGCTGGAATTGGGTATGTCTAGTCCAGGGGTAGGCAACCTCAACTCTTTTATGACTCATGGAGTTCAACTCCCAGAATTCCTGAGTCAGCAAAGCTGACTCAGGAATTCTGGGAGTTGAAGTCCATGAGTCATAAAAGAGAACTCCATGAGTCATAAAAGAGCCTGAGGTTGCCTACCCCTGGCCTAATGAAGAAAGGCGAGGAGGAAATATACCCAATATCTCCAGACCCTTTTCTCTAGTATGACCATACCCATTTCAGGTCTCCAGTCCCTTTAATCATCTTTGTTGCTCTTCTCTGCACTTTTCTAGAGTCCCAACATCTTTTTTTTTAAAATGTGGTCAGCAAAACTGTGGCCTTATTAAGGATCTATAAAGTGGTACTAATACTTCATTATGATTGTGGGCCACTGTTTTAAATGAAGACACCTTAATCCTGTAATGGATTGTAGGCTAACTATTATTGTGTCAGTGTATGCTTTGCCGTGGTTTAATCCTATTAAGCAATTTTTCTTTTAGTTCTGCATCTGAAATGGTTCTCTTTTTTTCATTAACTTATGGTTGATGTATTATTGATTTCAGCAACATTTTATCTTGATAAATGGACCCACACAGTGGGGTGTGAACCTATCAGATTTTTACTATAAATTGAGCTGCATGATCAGCAGTTCAGGCTTCTACAAGACACTGACACAGTCCAGGAAATTCCAGAGAACAATTCTGAAATGTGAAATTTTGGGTAAGTTCACACAATCGTAGGTCCCTTAAAATGCAGCATAACTTGCTAGAGTTTCTTTGGGTGTTTTCCTCAACTAAAATACAGATCTAAATTATATCGCCTCTGATTGTATTCTCTTAGTTCTCTTTCCATTAGAAGAATCTCATTGCTTTATCAGTACACACACACACAAAAAAAAAAACAACAACACCAACCCACAACATTGTTCCTAATTCCCACTTAAAGATGAATTTTAAACTTAACTAAACATCGTGTGATGTATCTCATAATTACATACTGTAGATCAGGGGTCATCCAGAAACCGCGCCCACCCCTTTGCTGGCAATGGAGAAAAAGCTCTGATACGTCGTGCAACGTCCTGTGATGTCGTGAGTTTGACATATCTGCTGTAGATGCATTTTAAAAAATATATAAGGATGTTCAATGTCTATGGAGATTCTCAGTTATCCAACTCATAGTTGTGTTTGTTTTTGCTTGAAGACATTTCTCCTCTCGTCCAAGAAGCTTCTTCAGTTCTGATTGAACGGTAGGGAAAAGAAGGATTAATGTTCCTTGCAATCATCTGGTCATTAGGACTCTTTCTGAGAATCGTGGAGGCCACTTATCTGCACCCTCAAGGTCCCTTGAATTGTCCAAAGGGATGTGGAACTTTCTTGGAACCACTAAAAGGACCGTGTTGGGTGCTCAAGCTCTCTATGCGCATCTTTAAGATGGTGATTTTATACGTTTTCCAAACAATCAATCAACACACAAACACAGACGCTGGCGGCCTGCTTCAAGGAAACACAAAACAAATTCACTCTCCCCATTGTACCACTGCCGGGCTTGTTTTATTTATTTTTGCTTTATTTTTATTTTTTTTAATATCTCCTCTTGGGCGCTCCATAGACCACTTCTCTCTGATGAAGTTGGCAACCCCAAGACACAAATTAATTTTAGATGCACCTTTTATACTCGGAGGCAATGAAAGCAACATTCACTATTTGTTTTGGTTGCCATGGAGATAATTGAGTTCCTGCAGTGGCAACTTGTTTGGGGTATTAAAAAGGTTTGGTCCGGGCGTTTCTTAATTTTCCTGTGGTGAAGAAAAGTCAACTCGTTGACAAATCCTACCCCGCCACACACACACACCAAAGAGAGAGAGAATGAAAAATCCTGTTCCTCCCCTCTCCATAATTTGTGACAGTTGCTTTATAGCCTCACAAACACTCCCTTTGTTTCCTTTAGTTTCTCCTATATATTTGACCACACTAAAAAAACATAGTGAGCCAGACACCACCTATTTATTATAATTCAGCTCGGCTTCCAGAATATTATCTAGCAGAGTTGAGAAGCAGCCACAGCCCTAATAAAAGAGCAGATTGGCAAGACCCAATAAAGCAAGAGAACAAGATACATACCATTCATCAGCACATACACAGCCGCATCAATTCGTACTAGGAACCGCACCAATATTTCCCAGCTTTAATACTTGGTTCAAAAATAGCACATTTGGGGCTGAACAAAATACAAAGTAATAACAGCAACCCAACATGAAATTGTCACGTTTCTTCAAAATGGCTTGTTTTTCCTTTCCACTCTTTCTCTTCCTATTTCCCATTCTTTTCCTTGCTATTAGCTCCCCTTTCCTTTAACATTCTGACTCGGTGTGACAATGAGCATTGACACTCATGGACATTCATGCCAAGCCATGCAGCTGGACAAGATGGAGGAAGCCAGAACAACACAAATGTCATCGTTAATGCTAGTCTGGAGTAAAATCTTGGAAAGTATAACAGGAATTCCCCATCCGTAGTGCTAGTGAGTGCATTAGCTCTCTGGATTATTTGAAACACTTCAGTTGTGGTTTCTTCACCTTGACTAAGTCTCCATTTACCATTGAGCCAATTGACTTAACCATCACATGTTGATGATTTCCAGATACTCTCCTTTCCCAGTTTTTTGTACAACTTCTCAGGTAACATCTTGTGACTTCGGATTCTTTTCTGTCAGATCTGGCTATAATCATATATCTTTAGGTGACACTTTGATCTAAGGCACTAATTTATTAAGTTAACTTTTCTGAGCTGTTGGGAGCTCCATTTGTGCTAAAGAGATTGTGTCTTGCCCAGCTTGTATGTGTGGACAAACCCAACTCACTGCACGAGAGATAGGCCATCTCAATCACGAAAGCTACAAGCGGGAAAGTCACACCTGGAGTCCAAAACAAGAACAAGCTACTTTGCAAATGGTTCAGGTAGAAAGTTGACTAATTCACATGAATAAAGGTGGGGGGAGAGAATAAAGAAGAGTCAGACTTGGGATATTGAATAGAGCAGACTAGAATAACAGAGTTGGAAGGGACGTTGGAGGTCTTTTAGTCCAACCCCATTTAGGCGGAAAAACCTATACCATTTCAGACAAATGGTTGTTCTTCTTAAAAACTTATAGTGTTGGAGCATTCACCGCTTCTGGAGGCAGGTTGTTCCACTGATTAATTGTTCTCACTGTCAGGAAATTTCTTCTTAGTTCTAGGTTGCTTCTCTCCTTGGTTAATTTCCATCCATTGCTTCTTGTCCTGCCTTGAGGTGCTTTGGAGAGTAGCTTGACTCCCTCTTCTTTGTGGCAACCCCTGAGATATTGGAACACTGCTGTCGTGTCACCCCTCGTCCTTCTCTTCATTAACCTGGACATACCCAATTCCAGCAACCGTTCTTCATATATTTTAGCCTCCAGACCATTGATCATCTTTCTTGCTCTTCTCTGTACTTTTTCTAGAGTCTCAACATCTTTTTTACATCGTGGGTGACCAAAACTGGATGCAGTGTTCCACGTGTGGCCTTACCAAGGCATTGTAAAGTGGTATTAACACTTATTTATTTTATATTTTATTTTAATTCCATTTATATCCCGCCCTTCTCCGAAGACTCAGGGCGGCTTACAAGCTTAGCAGTACTGTACACACTGTGACTGTACACAGTCATATTCTGTGACTGTACCCCATAAAAATGGTTTTAACCTTCTTATGAAGTTGAGTTCTTGGTTTGGTCTACAGATAGTGGGGCTGACCTCAGTCTTGCAAGTCTGAATGTATTTAGGTTAATCCCATGTGCATTGGCCAGAGCCTCAATTATGAGATGGGAGGTTACATCAATTGTTATGAGAAATAAACCATAACCAGCATCAAATCGTTATAACATCCCCTTTGCAAAGATAACGACTTATGCTTAACGTTTGCTTTGCAAAAGAACCAACGAGAATCAGGAGTTGCATAATATTTCCAACCTTAGATTTTTATCTGCCGGAAAGTCCACGAAAGAATGGCAGGGGGTCCATTTTGGCTTACAGAGGATTCTTGCTCTATTCTTCCTTAAAGCGGCAAGCCTTGCTCAGCACAGGAAAGATATGACAAAAATAAAAATATAAGAAAAAAATCAATACTACAAATGGAAATCTTTAAGAGCAAGTCACACTGAGAGACAAAAGCCCTGAAAATCTCCCTCAGTACTTTTTAGCGCGCTACACAAAATCAATTGGCAATGATCCTAAGGGTGAATTAGCCTCACCCCTTCTGACAGCCAAAGGGAGAAAAGAGAAGAGGGGGGGAAGGCACCGTGTTTGTGTTTTTGGTGTGGTTTAATGTGTTTCTGAGCTACAAGGAGACATAAAATCGCTTTTTGGAGTGATTTCAGGCCAGGCCCCTGTCTAAATGAGGGTTACGGCCTGGTGGATTTCCTGCAATTGAGGTCTTCAGCTGCCGAGGAAATTGAGCTGGATGCACGACAAGCACTCAGATGATACTTTACCTTTTCTGCAACACACCTGTCCTACCTGTTGGCTCTACCAGACTGACCCCTTCATTTATC
Organism: Vipera berus; assembly: GCF_964194415.1. Lineage (NCBI taxonomy): Eukaryota > Metazoa > Chordata > Lepidosauria > Squamata > Viperidae > Vipera > Vipera berus. The sequence continues at coordinate 116,898,605 of NC_138206.1, read as the reverse complement.
CAATAGCCATGGGAGATGTGGTGTACTTAACCACCTGATGTTTTCCATGTCTGCATGTTACAAGCCTGCCATGGGATCCAAATGGTGGAAAATTGATATTGATTGATAACCTTAAAGTCTGGTTTTTAGGGCAGAGTGAACAGGAAAGAGAAAGAGAGGAAAAGAGAAGAGAGAGAAGGGGGGGAAGGAGGGAGAGAAGGAGAAGGAGACGGTAAGGTCTCCTCCAAGTGTTTTGAGACGTAGCATAGCAAAAAAAAAACATGAAGGTTGGCTGCCTTCTCTTCTGTACTACCTGCGTATCAAGCTTTCTCTCTTCCTCTGACTTCTGTATCTAGTCTGCAGTTCTGGGATTTCCCCCAGAATTTCACATTTAAATAACAAGCTCGACCCCATTATAATCTGTGAGCCCAGATGGTCACTGTGAAGGAAAGTGTACAATCAAATCTGAGTTTGCTGCTGGCGATTTCGTGGGCATGTATGCCTCTTTCTGCAACAATGCAGACCTGGCTTGAGATTGTTTTCTCACTTTCCAGAAAATAATTTGACCTTTGGATCTAGACTTCCGCCAAGGTCTCCCAGTGAAGTATAACCAAGGCTGACTTTTGCTTAGCTTCCCAGTGCAAACAAGGTCATCCAGATTCTTCCAACACTTACATATAGTATTAATTTAAAATAGCACCTCTCCTTGCTTTAGGATATATGTGAGAGGATCCATACATTGCACTTTCCCGTTATCTATCTACTAAGGCTCTGTGCAAAATCTGGGCAGTGCTACTACTGTAGTTGTGACTAGGGAGATTAGGAAACTTCAGTTTCCCACAGCAGCCTCCAGAGAAGAACAATGATTAGCATGGAGTTTACTGCTCAGTAACAGAGATTAAAAAATCCAAGGCATTTCTAATCTCCATCTCTCTTGTGTGTGTGTAATGAATGAGTTCATCTTAATACTGAGAGGAGCCAATCCTGAATACAAGCCTTCCTCATCACTCATATCCAAAACTTCCAGCTCACCTATCAGCTTATAGGTAGCTCTTGGCTTACAACCATGATTAGGTAGTAAGCAGCCAAAAAAGCTAAAGCTGGTTGTATAAACAGAGGCATAGAATCAAAATCACGTGAAGTATTAGTACTGCTTCATAAAGCCTTAGTAAGGCCACACCTAGAATACTGCATCCAGTTTTGGTCACCCCCTTATTATGTTGAGACTTTGGAAAAAGTGCAAAGAAGAGCAACTAAGATGATTAAAGGCCTGGAAACTAAAACATACGAAGAATGGTTGCAGGACTTGGGTTTGGCTACTCTGAAGAAATAGGCAGGGCGACAGTATACAGCCTTGCCGGGCTCCTTTCCCAATTTTGAACCAATCAGTGGTTCCGTGTCCAGTTCTCACTGTTGCTTCTTGGCCCACATATAGGTTTCTCAAGAGACAAATAAGATGGTCTAGTACGCCCATCTCTTTAAGAACGTGCCAGAGTTTGTTATGATCCACACAATCAAAGGCTTTAGCATAGTCAATGAAGCAGAAGTAGATGTTTTTCTGGAACTCTCTTGCTTTCTCCATGAAAGGCGATCAAACCAGTCAGTCCTAGAGGAGATCAACCCTAACTGCTCTTTAGAAGGCCAGATCCTGAAGCTAAAACTCAAATACTTTGGCCACCTAATGAGAAGGAAGGACTGACTGGAGAAGAGCCTAATGCTGGGAAAGGTTGAGGGCAAGAGAAGAATGGGACGACGGAGAATGAGGTAGCTGGATGGAGTCACTGAAGCAGTAGGTGTGAGCTTAAATGGACTCCAGAAGATGGTAGAGGACAGGAAGGCCTGGAGGAACGTTGTCCATAGGGTCGCGATGGGTCGGACACGACTTCGCAGCTAACAACAACTCTGAAGAAAAGAAGGATCAGGGGTGACATGATAGCAGTATTCCAGTATTTGAGGGGCTGCCCCCCAAAAAGAGGGGGTCGACTTATTTTCCAAAGCCCCTGAAGGCAGGACAAGAAACAATGGATGGAAACTAATCAAGGAGAGAAGCAAGCTAGAACTAAGGAGAAACTTTCTAACAGTGAGGACAATTAACCAGTGGAACAGCTTGCTTCAGAAGTTCTGAGTGCTCCATCACTGGAGATTTTTTAAGAAGAGATTGGACAACCATTTGTCTGAAGTGGTTATAGGGTCTATACCAGGGAAGGTGGACTAGAAGACCTCCAAGGTCCCTTCCAACTCTATTCTGATAGGGACCAGAATTTCCATTGATAAGCAAGGTGGCTGATAATTGAATCACGCCCAATTTTATGATTTTTTTTTGCCATGGTTTGAAGTGAATAAGGGGATCGTTAAATGAATCATGCAGATGTTAAGCAAATTCAGATTTTCCCCATTGACTTTGTGTCAGAAGCCAGCTGGAATGGTCACACATGGTGATCACATGACCCCTGGCTTCTGCAACCATTGTAAATACAATGCTAGTTGCCAAACATCCAAAGTTTGATCGCATCAAGATGGGGATGCTGCGATGGTTGTAAGTACGAGGACTGCTTGTAAATCACTTTCTTCGGTGCCCTTGTGACTTTAAGGAGTCACTAAACAAGTGTTTGTAAGTCAAGGTCTACCTGTACTCAGAATGAAAGCCAGCCCATCAGTCTCTCTCTCTATTCAAGAGAGATAAATATATTCCTCCTTTGGTTAAAGTGAGTCATTGCTTCCATTCTGTGATTTTTCATCCACATACTCTTTTGTTTTGCATCAGAGGCGTTATTTGTCACCCTTTCCAGGCAACATTGGGGGGGGGGCAGGGAGGATTGCATTGTGTTCCTAATGCTTTCAGAGGCAGGCGCAGGGGCATTTGGGAAAGTCCAGCCTTAAAAGATATAGGATTTGTGATCCACTTGCCGATGAACTGAAGCACATTCATTGACTTAAACTTCATCCATTCCTTAAGAAGCTAACAGAATAACAAAATTGGAAGGGACCTTGGAGGCCTTCTAGTCCAGCCCCCCTGCTCAAGCAGGAGACCCTATCCCATTCCAGACAAGTGGCTGTCCAGTCTTAAAAACCTCCAGTGATGGAGCACCCACAACTTCCATTCCACTGCTTAAATGTTCTCAATGTTAGGAAATTTCTCCTTAGCGCTAAGTTGGTTTTCTCCTTGATTAGTTTCCATCCATTTCTTCCTGTCCTGCCTGCAGGTGCGTTGGGTTGAAGAAGAGGTTGACCCCCCCTCTTCTTTGTGGTAGCCCCTTAGATCTTGAAACACTGCTATCATGTCACCTCTAGTCCTTCTGTTCATTAAACTAGACATACCCAATTCCTGCAACTGTTCTTCATATGTTTTAGCCTCCAGTCTCCTAATCATCTTTGCTGCTCTTCTCTGTACTCTTTCCAGAGTCTAAGCATTATATGTGTGTCTCTGTGTGTGTGTATACATACATACATATACATAAATACACATACAAACATATATATAAATTAAGGTAAAGGTTCCCCCGCACATGTGTGCTAGTCGTTTCCGACTCTAGGGGCCGGTGCTCATCTCCGTTTCAAAGCCGAAGAGCCAGCGCTTGTCTGAGGGCGTCTCCGTGGTCATGTGGCCGGCATGACTAGATGCCAAAGGCGCACAGAACATACATATATACATATATGGGACGCAGTGGGTTAGGACGCTGAGCTTGTTGATCAGAAGGACGGCAGTTTGGTGGGTCGAATCTCGAGTGCCGCATAACAGAGTGAGCGCGTGTTACTCGTCCCAGCTTCTGCCAACCTAGCAGTTCGAAAGCATGTAAAAATGCAAGTAGAATAATAGGGACCACTACGGTGGGAAGGTAACACCATTCCGTGCGCCTTTGGCGTCTAGTCATGCCGGCCACATGACCACTGACATGTCCTCGGATAAGCGCTGGCTCTTCGGCTTTGAAACGGAGATGAGCACTGGCCCCTAGAGTTGGAAATGACTAGCACACATGTGCAGGGGAACCTTTACCTTTTTATACGTATATACACATACACACACACATATATATATACACACACATATATATATATATACATACATATACATATTTACAGACACACAGACACACACACACACACATCTATATCTATATCTATATCTATCTATCTATCTATCTATCTATCTATCTATCTATCTATCTATCTATCTATCCATCTATCTATCTTGTGGTGACCAAAACTGGATGCAGCATTCCAAGTGTGAACTATTTATACTTAAACTGCAGAAGACCCAAGGGTCAGTCCTATTGATCCCGTTCCGTGGTCTTGCTTTATTCATGGTGCCTTGGCTTAGTTTAAAGCGTGATAGCTTTGCCAGTTGCTTTCTGTTCAATGTTTCTGGATCTTTCCCCTATTTTAGCCGAACGCAGAGATGACCTTGAAGAAGGTATGCAGAGAGTGTGAGTAAAACATGAGCTTAGCTCAGGAAAACAAGGAAGAAAGAGAAAAAAACTAAAGACTGCCTTGCTTTGGCTTTTTTTTTTTTTACTGAAGAAGGAGAAAAATGCGGTCAGGCTTTCAAGTTTCTGCTATTATAGACTGCATCAATAAAGCTGAGTTCTAGTCTTTTGTGTGATGTCCGTTTCCTGACACCTATAGAAAGTTATAGAAAGTGATAATTGTTTTTTTTTCCATTGTGGTTTGGATTATTCCTTTTTCTCCATTCCTTTGAGGCTTCCTGAATGCAATCGCAATGTTTCTCTTTGGCTGCCCATAGGTCTGATGGCGAAGGCACATGGGCTTTACTGTCAGCAGCTACATATTCTTATCCTTGCGTCTCCTAAGCATTATCCTGGTCAACTCTGGTGTTTCTCTTAATCCAATTTATATCTCCGAGTCTATATACTCTCTGCCACCTAAGGGTAATTAGTGAGGGAAACCGCTGACATTACTCCTGTAAAGAACTTCACCTTCAGGATTATGGACCTAAATGTCCATTTCAAGCTGACCTTAAATTAACCCTGGACATATAAAGCTTAAAGGCTAACTTCTGAACAGGATTTATTCCCTTTCAGACTGAACAAACTTAGCGTACATTTCTATGTCCCAAGATTAAAAAAAACAACAACCATGGAAATCTTATTACAGAAAATTAGTGAGACATGCTTTCAAAACTTAATATCCTCCAGATAAGTTGCCTGCATGGATTGATTGGTCAAGTTAACACAGTTGGGCAAAGCTGTAGTAGAAAATCACGCACGCACACGCACACACACACACAGAGAGAGAGAGAGAGAGAGAGAGAGAGAGAGAGAGAGAGAGAGAGAGAGAGAGAGAGAGAGAGAGAGAGAGAGAGAGAGAGAGAGAATGCAGTCATTTCAATAGATTCAGAGGCTAAAAATAATCAAATGGAACCAACATGCAAACATTAAAAAGAAAAAAGAAAAAAAAACACCAGAATCCATATGACCTCTGACAAATCTCATCCAAAATTTATTATATGATGAAATCCGGAATAGGAAAATCTAATTTTCAAATTATGAACATGTCACATTTCAACCAAGTTATTTCTGCTAAAAAAAAACCACTTTCAGCCTCTTATTAGAGATTCTTAATATACATAAACCCACTGAGATTCAATATTCTGGTCTTTCATAATAATTTCCACTGGAGGAACTGATATGCTGCCTCAACAGATTTGAATAAACAGAATTGTTTAAATGGGGGAAAAGAAGAGAAAGTTTCAAAGGGGTCTCTCTCTCTGTGTGTGTGTGTGTGTGTGTGTGTGTGTGCATGTGTGTGTTCTGCATTATCTTACTAAACACCTTGAAGTTAGAGGCTGCATTCCACTGTATTGAGCTAAGCACTGTAAAGTAGAATTTTAATATATAATCTGACATATTAGAATGTGAATCCAGACTAAAATATTATAATGTAATTTACAAGGTAAAAGAGAAAATAAAATGAATTGCTGAAACCTCTATTTTCCTATCCTTTCCAGACTTGGCTTATTGTTGTGCTTGCTGTTAATTTAAAGTCAGTGAATGAAATATTTGCGCCACAGAATTCCAATAAATTCATGACTTTTCATAAAGTCTTTTTTATAAAATCATTTTGCAGCTGCACAAGAGTTATGGGTGCATGTGTTCTGAAAAACAGATACATTCCCCCACCCACCCACCCAATCGTATCTCAGAACACAACTCAATCCTGAAACCACTGTGCACAAACCTTAGTGCAATAAATAGGATATGGAGTAGTGGAGCAGCCAGAAAATTACAGAACACCTCTTGCATGAAGCCTGCTATCAATCGCAACAAATATTCATAATCTGGAGCCCCTAATGTGAAAGCATAATCATAACAGCTGGTACATACATACAAAGTGCAATGAAGCGGCTGGCAAAGGAAATAGGAAAGCGAAGGTTTCTCCTGCTCCATCAGTCAGTTGCTGAAACATTATTTGGGTGTTTGTTTTATCTTTTCTATCGTGAATCTTCACAGATACTCTACCAGGGGGCGGGGGGAAATGCTGTGACTTTCGACCACCTTCCACTTGGTTTTGAAGATGAACAAAGTTGGATGACAGGAAGCTAGGGAAGGCTGAGATTCAACGCCCGCATTCTTAGAAATAAACCCAGAAGTCTAGAACAAGACCGTATTTCTTTAGCTGTACGGATGAGCGTTGTCCTCCTAGATCCAGAGAGAAGCTGGTTGGTGACGCCCAACAAAGAAATTAAATTAAACTTTCACTAAGGAAGGCTTGCAGGGGAAGGAGGGGGTGAGGAAGAATAGCTAATGGTATTGTTGCGAGGCAGATTTATGAGCCGTGGTGTTGCAGCGGTTGGAATGCAGCATTTTAGGCTAATTCTGCTGCCTGCCAGCAGTTCGATCCTGACCAGCTCAAGGTTTACTCATCCTTCCGAGGTCGGTGAAACGAGGACCCACATTGACGGGGGCAATATGCTGACTCTGTAAACCACTTTAGAGCAAAGCACTAGGAAGCGGTATATAAGTCTAAGTGCAATTGCTATCTCTTTCTCACTTTCTTCCCTCTTCTCTGTTTAACGGCTTTTGCTTACTAGCACACCTTTTCAACTTCTTTATCTCAAAAGGAAACAGGATGTAAGCATGAATATGTACAAGACCAGATCTTGAGGAGAACCAAAAGCACACAGTGAGCTTACTCAGCAAATAAGGCCACCATTTCAGGACCTTGGAGAGCACTGAGGTTTTCCTACATTGCTTTTAATGCTGAGCACAGGACCCTTATCCTTCCGTGATATTCCTCAATTTGCTTTATTTTTTTAAGACTATATATCTTACCAATGCTCTTGTACTTCAGGTTTGTAGCATTGTTTACAATCTTAACAACTGCTTTGCTTTGCCTATGGGAACACAACCACTCATGGCTAGGCTTATGCTAAATTGGTAATTCACTTGTTATTCAATCTTCCGGTGTAGATACTGAAATATATTTGGGATGGGTTGATTTATTTCTTGTAACTCTGAAGCCATGGAATTCTGAATTCAGCATATAGAAATGATAGCCAGGATATAGATACCTAACGTCAAGTCTCCTCGAGCTAGTTCCCTTAAGTTATTAAGCTAATTGTAATGAACCTTAAGGGACGTGGTGTGGCTCAGTGGGTTAAGACGCTGAGCTTGTCGATCAGAAGGTCGGCAGTTTGGCAGGTCGAATCCCAAGCGCCGCGTAGCAGAGTGAGTGCCTGTTACTCGTCCCAGCTTCTGCCAACCTAGCAGTTCTAAAGCACATAAAAATACAAGTAGAAAAATATGGTGGGAAGGTAACAGCGTTCCATGCGCCTTTGGCGTCTAGTCATGCTGGCCACATGATCATGGAGATGTCCTCGGACAAGCGCTGGCTCTTCGGCTTTGAAACAGAGATGAGCACCGGCCCCTAGAGTTAGAAACGACTAGCAGACATATGTGGGGGGACCTTTACCTTTACCTTTAATGAACCTTACCCACAGATGGGGATCTTCTAAATGTTTAACTTGGTAGAGTAGATCACCATGTTTAGTTAAGAGTAGATAACATCATAATGGCTTGGCTCATTTCTGCCCATTATGGACTGCTAGTGGTAATACTAGAAGGATTTCCAATTATAAAATCCTGAGAAAGGTAAGACTTTGTTCATGGTTTTTATCATATTTCTATGCCATCTTTCATAGATCTCTTTTTCAATGCATAGTTCTCCCAATCTCTGACAGTCACAAACAGGATTTGTGCATTCAGGTTTTTGAGTAGTATTAACTAATAATGAGAATGACTGAGTGCAATTCATAACAAAGATGGGCTGTGCTCTCTTTATAAACTGTTAGGAAGAAATAATTTAGACTTTACATAAACACAACCACAGAACTCTTATTATTAAAACCATCTGACTTTTTCAAATGCCACATGAGTTTGGAAAAAAAAGTTGTTGCTGCTTTTAAAGTAATTCAGTGGGATTTTTTTTTCAGGTTTCTACAAAGCCTGAAAAAATAACACCCACTATAATGAAAAACAGAGAGGGCTGACTTGAGATCCCAAGGGCTTCTGAATCATTTCCAAGAATTTGTAACCCTCATACAAGTCATCTTTTGGACAGAGTAAAACTGCAGAATGGAATGGAATGGAATGGAATGGAATGGAATGGAATGGAATAGAATAGAATAGAATAGAATAGAATAGAATAGAATAGAATAGAATAGAATAGAATAGAATAGAATAGAATAGAATAGAATAGAATAGAATAGAATAACTTCATTGTCCCTTTAAATGTACGCTAATCAGCATACATTAAAATGAAATTTCATTCAGTTCTCAAAAAAATACCATTTTGCATGTACACACACACACACACACACACACACACACACACACAACCATATATGACACAGAAACATCACAGACTAGTTCAATTATATACATATATGGCGAGAAAAACAAATCTTGCAAGTTTACCAGATGGACGGCATAAGGAACAAAGATGTGACAGAATCAAGTAGTTCAGCTATAAATACTTCCAAACCTCCTCCCGAAGGGGAGCAACAGAAACAGACCATGAAGTAGGTGTGTAGGGTCTCTAACAGTGGAAGATTTGGAAGATTTAACCAGCCGTATGTAATCTGTAGTTCTGCCGTGAAGCTGTTTGGCTCACACAATTGCCTTAACAAACTCATTCATGCACCTGTAGTTGTTTGCTGAAAGGAAGAGGAAAAAAGAAAGTTACCCAGAGACCTTTTATAAATGTTGACAGAATCAACCACGTGGAAACCAATTTCTTCCTGCCAACATCCCAGCTCACTTTCTTCGCCTCTTTTCCTTAACTTACCTGGGCAGTGCATTTAATTACACCCGCTCTGCCTCACTAATTGTTCCTTGCAAAGTTGGGGGGGGGGCTGAATTTGAGTGCAAGGATATGTTTCATGTATTTCACCTGGCTAGCATCAAGTTGGAGAGAGGAGGAAGTGAAACTGTAAGGGCTGTTAGTGGTTTCTATTGGCACATTGTAATTTTAGTTCTGGTTGGCCATGTGGAAAATAAAATATTGCTCTCTGTGACCCAGGAGAGCTTTTCATGTCTTCATGCAACTTGGACTACAAATATTCCAGCCAAGTTTCCCACCATCCCCCACAAGCGAGTAAAAAATTCATCAATATTCTGTGCTTCATACCGGCTCAACCAGTCAATGTCAGAGGTTTCACTGCCCCAAGGATAATGCCATATAAATTGAAAGGGTGCCCTGAAATGACTGCACATTTCATAGACTAACCATAATTTTAAAAAGAAAGAAAGGACATGAATAAATTAATACCTGCAAGCTACAACTAGAATGATCCACCCCATGGATTTTTAGAATATTTCCTCGGAACTCGAAGCTATACAGGCGCGATGCAAGTGATTTAAGATTTGTCTTTGAAATTTGGCTTCTGAAATCTATTCTAATCCATTCTAACACAATGTGGGTGATATATTTTGTTTGCATTCCTTCATCTGGTCTCAAAGAAGTTGCTTTTAAGTATGATATTTACAGCTGAATAAGTTACCGGTAGCAAATTTTAAAGCAAAGAACTATTAAATCAGATGGACAATAATAAAGAATTGCAGATAGAAATAGGACAACGGTGGCAAGAGAAAGCAAAGGGTAGGACCAATATTAATAAGCATCTTGGGTGCAATGCCAAAACATCTGGAATTCCACTTCTGGAGAACGACCATTGGCACTGAGAAACATCGCCATTATTCAATTGCAAAAGCCAGCTTTACTTGGAAAAGGTTACATTCTGTAGTGAATCTTTAGCACCATCAAACAACAACATCTCCCTATCCCAAATCCCTGGAAAGGTGGACAAAAATGCCAAATCCAATCTAAATATCTACCTATGTGACCAATCATAATACAGGCCACTATCAAATCCATTCCTACCAGAATCACAGGCCTAAGTTAGGCAGCCCTTAAAAAAAGAAACTTGAAACAAATAAATAAAATAAATAAACTCCTGCAAATTAAATAAACCTCTACCCCAAAAGACAAACAAACCACTTTCAAACAGTGTCCATGAAGTCAGTGAGAGTCAAACTCAGTTCTAGGGATTCTTTATTTTTGAATGTGATTATTGAGTCTTACAAATAGGAAGGAAGGAAAAATAAGGAAGGAAGGAAGGAAGGAAGGAAGGAAGGAAGGAAGGAAGGAAGGAAGGAAGGAAGGAAGGAAGGAAGGAAGGAAGGAAAAATAGGGATGAATGGATGGGAGGGAGGGAGGAGGGAGGGAGGGAAGGAAGGAAAAATAGGGAAGGAAGGAAGGAAGGAAGGAAGGAAGGAAGTAAAAATAGGGAGGGAGGGAGGGAAGGAAGGAAGGAAGGAAGAAGCAAGGAAGGAAGGAAAAATAGAGAGGGAAGAAAGGAAAGGAAGGAAGGAAGGAAGGAAAGAAGGAAGGAAGGAAGGAAGGAAGGAAGGAAGGAAGGAAGGAAGGAAGGAAGGAAGGAAGGAAAAATAGGGATGAATGGATGGAAGGGAGGGAGGAGGGAGGGAGGGAAGGAAAGAAAAATAGGGAAGGAAGGAAGGATGGAAGGAAGGAAGTAAAAATAGGGAGGGAAGGAAGGAAGGAAGGAAGGAAGGAAGGAAGGAAGGAAGGAAGGAAGGAAGGAAAAATAGAGAGGGAAGAAAGGAAAGGAAGGAAGGAAGGAAGGAAGGAAAAAGGGAAGGAAGGAAGGAAGGAAGGAAGGAAAGGAAGGAAGGAAGGAAGGAAGGAAGGAAAAAGGGAAGGAAGGAAGGAAGGAAGGAAGGAAGGAAGGAAGGAAGGAAGGAAGGAAGGAAGGTCTTTTGGGGGCACTGTTTTAAAAATACTGCAAGCTGTAAACCAGGAGAAAACAAAGAGTTCATTTGGCTTGCGTCTCCTTTGCTGCTGAACAACGAGTATAAGAAAATCCTTTTCAAAATGAATTCGCTCAAACGTTCTCAAGTGCAAAAGCATTCCTGTGCTCGGCTGAACTCTCTTTCCAAGCCACTGATACAATGCATTCCTGTTTTCCTTTAGGTTAAAAGCGAGCCCGCTTTATTCAAAAGAGTGTACAGACAGAAGAGAAGACCGGAATGACTGGCGGTGGGCATGAAGGGAAAACACAGGAAATGTAATTTGTGACGCCTTCGAAGAATCCGCTGAATAGCTGCCGTGCTCCTTGGAGTCAAGTTTCCGGATTAGGCTGACCGCATTATACAAGCTAACCTATCGAGCAATTCAGTGGAACGAGAAAGGGCCAGGCTCAAATATCCTCCCGAGACTAAGACATTTGAAAGGTGATTTAAAATAAGGTCAAAGGGAAATATTTCCAGGCCTGTTTGCCACTCTCAAACATTTAATTATACCTTCGCCTTAGTGAGCTTTTCCAACCGGCTTCACTTGCCAAATTGCTCTGGGCGCCTGCTGTTTTCATACTCAACCTCGTTGCTGGAACTGGCCCCACTTAAATGGCCAGCTCCATTTTGCCGGAGGAAATAGCTTTTTGACCTTTGGAAGGAGGATTTTGTGCACTCAAATTCAAAACCTAGTCTTCCCCCTTCTCCCCTTCCTCTAAATGCTTATCAGAGGGAGAAGCAATTCTGTTCTAAGGCCTGGGCATTTTCCTTGGACTGCCTCTTTGAATTAATAATTTGGCTTAGAGTTACAATGCAGATTGTTCACACATACACACTCATGTATGCACAAACACATCACGGCTTTGGACTTTTAGCTGTTGACAGCTAGCAATTAACAGCCACCTTTTATCTGATCCTGACATTCTTTAGCTTGTAACTTTTTTTTCTTTCCATGTACTTTGTGTGTGTGTGGAGAGAGAGAGTGTTGCTAGAGATAATGGATGGATGGATGGATGGATGGATAGATAGATAGATAGATAGATAGATAGATAGATAGATAGATAGATAGATAGATAGATAGATAGATAGATAGATAGATAGATGCTAGATGAAAGGTGATAGGTGATAGGTGATAGGCTAGAGATAATGGGGTGGATGGATAGATGGAGATAGATAGATAGATAGATAGATAGATAGATAGATAGATAGATAGATAGATAGATAGATGGATGGATAGATATAGATAGATAGATAGATAGATAGATAGATAGATAGATAGATAGATAGATAGATAGATAGATAGATAGATAGATAGATGCTAGATGAAAGGTGATAGGTGATAGATTATAGGCTAGAGATAATGGGGTGGATGGATAGATGGAGATATATAGATAGATAGATAGATAGATAGATAGATAGATAGATAGATAGATAGATAGATAGATAGATAGACAGACAGATAGACAGACAGACAGATTTGATAGATGACAACTAGTGTCAAATACCTTTTTAGTAAACCAAGGATATATATTTTTAAAAGTGAAATTGAACTGAATTGAATTAAATATTTTATTTGGCCAAATGTCATTAGACACACAAGGAATTTGTCTCGGTATTCAAACCAACAGAATACTAATCATCATAATAACGATAATACCAATAAAAGGGGGTAGTAAAGAAGATAATACTACATAATTAGACAATGTAACAAAATCTGTCATCAATTCAAACATTTATCTGGCCAGAGCTCAAGTGAAAGAGGAAATTGCAACCCCTTAACCAATAAATTCTAATCCCTAATTCAGTCCTAATCCTAATCCAGTTCTGCTTAGCTTTCTTAAGGTCAGTTGCTCTCTATTTTTAAAATTAGATAGTTTTATGAAGATTATATAAATGAAGAATGTAGAGTCTAGAGACAGCTTCTGTTGGACTCATTTCAGAATGGATGGTGGGTTTTCCAGACGCAGAAACACACTCCATTATTCACTTGCTGAACTATCATTTTCCTAACTAAATTGAATAACAGAAAAATACTCTAAGCCTGTTTCACAAAGCTCAAGTAAATAGCAGCCATTAAAAATCAATATTTTGTGTTTTTTTTTCTTTAACTTTTATTTTTTTAAAAAAAATATTAAAAATAATATCTATCAGGAAGGAAGGAAGGAAGGAAGGAAGGAAGGAAGGAAGGAAGGAAGGAAGGAAGGAAGGAAGGAAGGAAGGAAGGAAAGGGAAGAAGGAAGCATTTTTTATTTTTGAATGTGATTATTGAGTCTTAGAAATCGGAAATAGGAAGGAAGGAAGGAAAAATAGGGAAGGAAGGAAGGAAGTGGGAGGGAAGGAAGGAAGTAAAAATAGGGAGGGAGGGAAGGAAGGAAAGAAAAATAGGGAGGGAAGGAAGGAAGGAAGGAAGGAAGGAAGGAAGGAAGGAAGGAAGGAAAGGAGATGGAAGGAAAGGGAAGCATAGAAAGAAGCATTCTTTATTTTTGAATGTGATTATTGAGTCTTAGAAATAGGAAATAGGAAGGAAGGAAGGAAGGAAAATTAGGAAGGGAAGGAAGGAAAGAAAAATAGGGAAGGAAGGAAGGAAGGAAGGAAAGGAAAGGAAATTTCAATATTATTTTTCTCAATTACACACTCATCACTGATATTTCATGAAAGGTACTGAAAAAAATTCATTGAACTGTCATTTGCATAATGAGGGCATGATACATTAGTCAGAGTTACTTTTGCTAATGAGCTACAAAAAAACCCTATACGTTCCATCACCAGGTTGGGGAGTGGTGTTACTCCCTCACAGCCTAGCCTTTCCTTGCCTTCTATTAGGGATTGTCATAACTCATTAGGAAATTTAATTTCACCTGAATAGTGGTAGGAAATGCATAACAATAAAGCCCATAAAAACCACATGACTGGGTTTACTCATTTGGAAGGCTTTAGAGACGAGCTGGCAAGAGTAGCAGTGAGGTGGTCTGAGCATAAATGGAATTTGCCTGTAAGATGAGAGGGACCTTCTCTGCAATAAAACTTCAAACTAAATATATGGCGTGGGCCGTTTTAGTAGAAGAAAGGGAGAAATTGCAATGGGCTGTTGGTTTGATCTCCAAACTTGCCGATTTGGCTGCAAACTTTTTTTTTGGGGGGGGACATCTTCAGTGCTCTTTGAATTGTGCTCATCTGTCAAAGCACTGGCCTTTAAATACCTTTATAATTAAACTGTCTGGATGTTTCTGACAAATAACACCTACACAATTTACATCACACAAAAAGGTATTTAAAGGCCAGCGCCACCTGCCTAAAGGTTTCTCCTCAAAGTTAATCAAATCACCAGTCCCAGAAGGTGATTTAATCATTTCCACCTTGATGCAGAGGTAAGAAAAGTAGATGACAGGTCCCATTGTCCACTTGTTGAAATCCAAATGAATGGAAGCAACTAAGAACTAAGGAGACACTTTTGGAATGAAAGCTGAATGAAAAACTGAATGGTGGACCAAATTAAGCAGCGCCTTTTCCTCTGTGCTAAGCAGAACAATGTATATACTCTGACTGGCAATTTTCAATTAGTCTAAGCCTGGGCATTCTTACAATTTTACTCCCTTTTTGGAAGGGAGGCGTCAGGACACAGCGATTCCTTTCGTCTCAATAATGTGATCTTCCAACATAGCCTTCTCCACAAAGCCTCTATCGATTAGAATAAGCAATCTGGCTTTTATTTCCTGCCAGATTTTGCATGTGCCCGTCTTTGATACAATCACACTGCTTTGGAATAAAATGTCTTATTTCTGGCCTGATTAGTCTTTGGCAAACAAAAAGAATAATTCTGGCGTGGAGGTTTTCCTTAAGCTGATCACTAGGCATAAACCGAAAACACTTGGGTAAGTTTCCTTGTGGTACAACACATATACAGCTAGCCAATCTTTAAGTATCCTTTCACATGTTATCAAATAATAGTCCATATTGGCACTGGGACCCATAATAATCATGAAGGCCACCACAAAACCAAGTCAATACCTACTCTGTATTCAACATGGTCTAGAATAGAGATGTAGAATGAGGGCATCTCCAGCACATTTAGAATAGAATAACAGAGTTGGAAGGGACCTTGTAGGTCATTTAGTCCAACCCCCCACCCAAGCAGGAGACCCTACACAATTTCTGACAGATGGCAGTCCAGATTCTTCTTGAAAGCTTCCAGTGATGAAGCTCCCACAACTTCTGAAGGTAACTTCTGTTCCATTGGTTGATTGTTCTCACTATCAGAAAATTTCTCATTTCTAGGTTGAATCTCTCCTTGATCAGTTTCCATCCATTATTCCTCGTCTGGCCTTCAGGTGCTTTGGAAAATAGGTTGACCCCTTCCTCTCTGTGACAGCCCCTCAAATATTGGTAGACTGCTATCATGTCTCCCCTGGTCCTTCTCTTCACTAGACTAGCCATGCCCAGTTCCTGTAACCGTTCTTCACATGTTCTTCATATGGATCACCTTTTTCAGTGGTTTCATGCAGATGTTGCAAAGCAGGGATGACAGGCCCAACAACAAGGGAAAAGGAAGCAGGAGAAGAAGACAACTAGTAGCAAGGTGGATGTCTCAGTTACAGTGGCAATGTGCGCTCCGTGAGATGAAAGAACAGGGTAAGGATTGATCATCAAGGAGAAAAATCTGCCTGTGTGGTAACTAGGTGTAATGGAAGGGGTGGAGGGCTTTGGGGAAAGAGGGAAAGAGAGGCCGACCTGGAAACAATCAGACCAATGAGAAGAGAGCTTCAGTCAGACAAAGAATCTAAAGATGGACCCATCCTAATTGATGGAATTGGGAATGTCTAGTTTAATGAAGAGAAGGACAAGGGGGGACAGGATAGCATTGTTCCAATATCTCAGGGGCTGCCTCAAAGAAGAGGGGAGTCAAGCTATTCTCCAAAGCACCTGAAGGCAGGAGAAGAAGCAACGGATGGAAACTCATCAAGGAGAAAAGCAACCCAGAACTGAGGAGAAATTTCCTGACAGTGAGAACAATTAACCAGTGGAACAACCTGCCTCCAGAAGCGGTGAAAGCTCCAACACTGGAAGTTTTTAAGAAGAGACTGGACAGCCATTTGTCTGAAACGGTATAGGGTTTCCTGCCTGAGTAGGGGGTTGGACTAGATGACCTCCACGGTCCCTTCCATCATCATCATCATCATTGTCATATTATTGTTGTTGTAGTTGTTATTTACTTTATTATTATTATTATTATTATTATTATTATTATTATTATTATTATTATTATTATTATTTTAAACATGGCGGAGGGGAGCCTGTGCTTTCAGACTGGCAAGATTCTGTTAAGGTAGCCTTACAAGAAAGCCAAATTAGCTCACCCAGTCCTGTTTCCTGGCTGGTTTACCTGGGCAGGCTGACACAAGGAGCTGAAAATGATAATCAATAATCAACCAATAAAAAAACCCCAACCGAACAGCATCCCTAACAACTTTCCTATTGTCTTTATTCTTGCCCCCCCCCCAAAAAAAAACAAGTTGCATTCTTGGGAATCTATTCTTGTGATTCATTGCCTAGCCAAATCAAAAGAAGCCACTGAGGGATTAAAAAATGGAGGTAATCCCCTATCCAAGTACTGATAAAGTGACTGATGCAGATAATCTGCTTCAGAAGCTGGCATGGGCACTTTCTCCACCTCTCTCTTCCAAGATTGAAGGTGTAAAAGAGGTGGCAATTGGATGCTAATCTATGCAGAGGGAAGTGAAATTGAGAAGAAGGTGGTAATTCTATCCACCACACTTTTTTCCTCAAGACTAGCTTGAGGAACAATGAGGTAAAATTAAGTCAACTGTTACTGGTTCTTCACAGCTGTTTATTGTCAGATGTTCCTGTTGTGACAGTTTCTGCCTCCATTTTCTTTTTCTTTTGGGGGCACCACAACTACACAACTGGGAGCAAACATTGCTAGAGCTTTGTCAGTTTGGTACCCCCTCTGGTTCTTCTCCACACTTACATATTTGCTTACTCCAGAGAGCCGTAAAAGCTTGTTTTAAGAATTGCTTAACAGCCAGCGATGTTCTATAGCAACCAGAAATGCCTTTTCGGAATAACCGCTTAGAGAAGCCACTGAATTAAGCCATCAAAAAAACTTCCTCTTCCTTTGGAACAGAGGAATGAAGTCTGACAGTGTAGGAAGAACGCCTCAAGAGAAGCACAGGTGCTATTTTAATACCAAGATTAAAACTGCTGGTAGTAAAATCAGGAATATCGCCTCACAAGAGTATTAACAACACACCAGAAGAGCACTGCCTCATGTCTTTATGAGCTGAGGTTTTCCTATCCATTTTTCTAAGTACCAGACACTGTCCTGTTCAATGTTTTTGTCACCTTGTTTCACAAATCAATGCCATTTAATTATCTAAAAACAGGAGACCACAAGTTCCAATGTAATAATCCAAGTTCATATGTGTTTATTATTTCAGAAAAATGTCAAAATGCAGAGATTAGACTGGCCTCTTGTAAACGGTCTTGAAGAACTGGTTCTGTCAACAGGCCTGGGGAATCCAGAGTGGATTTGATTGTGTGTTGATGCCAGGGGCAATGTGTGGGAGATGACAGTTTTTTATTCCTTTACATTGTTTGTAAGCTGCCCAGAGTCATAGGGGGTGAGTGAGCAGCCATCTAAATCTTCTAAATAATTAAACAAAAAGTCACATTCTAACATTGTGAATCTTTCTTCCTCAAAGGGAATTTCTTCTGCAAGGAAGAAGTAGTAAAAGCTGAAGTTCAGGGTCTCTTTGGCCAATCAGCATAAACCACTGAGTGGGCTTTGGGTTGTTCCAATCCACCACTACAAAATATGGAGAATTCTCTTGAAGTTCCATACTGAGTAGAATTGGATCAGCATTCAGATGAGTTAGTTTGAATCAGATTAGGCCCAAATCTTAACTAGCCAATGCGTTTGAAGGTGTCTTGCTTGAAAAGAGTGGAGTAGGCCACATAATCAATCCAAGGTAGACATGCAACTGAATACGTTCAAGGATGATTGCAAATGGCTATCACGAAGACAGAGAAACCAAGTAATCAGGGGTAGACAGAAGATCAAGTAGTTGCTCACGTATGGTCTCCCTGTAAACGGGGGGGGGGGGAGTCCTAGTCAGAAAAAGTGTGTGGTTTCTGTGTATATAACAAAACTTCTTAAATCTAAAAGTTCTTCCAGACATGTCTTTTATCGTGCATTTATTTTCTTCTCTCTTCTTGCAACTGACATTCTAGCCATTAGGGAAACTTCTGCGTATATATGCATGCGAACCTTTTAAGGACGTGGTCTATATAAAGGCTTGTGCAGAAATTCAGAATCAAATGCCTAGACGCTTCTGTTTAGGTAGCTTGACAAACACACGGTATGCTAGTAAGAAAAACGAAAGCCATTAGTTCAAAACCGAATCCATGTCTAAAAAAGATTTTGTCAATAGCACTCAAGGATCTGCTCTGAAAATGCAATAGCAAGTCGGGTGCAAAACAGAGTGTAACATGCGTAAAAATGCTTTTTCAGGCATTCTACTGTACAGCCATAAAAAAAGGTGCATTCTACGTTTCCCAACATTTCTTTATAACAAACAAGTATTTTAGGATAATTTATTTGAGGCTTGCCATTTTCAGAATTATTGATCTTGCCTAAATGCTCTTCAACACCTAGTCATTAGCTACTCATGGATAAGCTTTATAAGCCAATCTCCATTATTGGGAAGAGATTGTGCTAACCCTAATGGACTCTAGAGCAGGGGTGTCAAACTCAATTTCATTGAGGGCCGCATCAGCATTGTGGTTGCCCTCAGGGGGCCGGGTGGGTATGGCCTGGGTGGGCGTGGCCTACTGGGTGGGTGTGGCTAAAGTGCGTATGGCCTACTGGGTGGGCGTGGACAGCTCTACATCGTTCGCATCAAGGGTGCCTATGGGGGCCTGGGCAGGAGTGGGACAGATCTGAGGGTCTCTGGCAAAAGGAGGGTCTCTGGGCCAGGGCCAAGGCAGTGGGGGCTGTTCCCTCACTGTTTCCAGGATGGCTTCGCGGGCCACATGAAACCACTTCACGGGCTGGATCCGGCCCCCGGGCCTTGTGTTTGACATGTCTGCTCTAGAGGGACCGATTGTGTGACGAGTTCCAAATTAATATTGTAGATTGTGAGGGATATAAAAGGCAGAGAATGTGACCTTGCACACCATGAGGTATGCCACCAGGCTGATGTAAAACACAATTTCCTAATTTCCTACAGAGAACTAAAAAATCTTAAGCTTCATACACATAGCCGATAGAAATTAAAATCTTCTACTTCACAATCACCAACACCTTTATTGCTTTGGAGTGAAGTATGAAGGAATGTCGCAAAAAAATGGGGGAAATGTAGACTTCCCTCCTTCATGCTTACAATACTGTATATTCTGCTCTCAGTTTGAATTCTGCTCATCAAGCAACATCTTTAGCTTACTATATTACCCTCTATAGTAGTGACAATTTGGCTTCACTGTAAGGCTTATTGTCCATCTGTGTACAGTATTGCAAAAATATTAAGAGAGCAGAGCTGGCTCCAGGATTGAAGCTCATGTACAGGCAATTAGATTTCACTTATTTTAATTTTATGAATTTGCAGGGACAAATCAGTCTTACCTGACATAACAGAATAACAGAGTTGGAAGGGACCTTGGAGGTCTTCTAGTTCAACAATTAACTCTTGCCTGACATTTACCAGCTAACGAACCATTTGAAATACACTGGGCAAAAAAATAAAAATCAAGATTATTCCTACTTTGAACATTATTTGCCACACAGAGAACCTTGGTCCTATTGCCAGAGTTTGAAAAAATAAGTATTTCTACTTTCAGTCAGGGTTATAATCCTAATTCTGCCTTAATTCTGGATAGGGTGACATTTCCTTCTGTGGATGTGATGATTCCCCCAAATGATTCCCCAGATTCTTCTCTAGATGTCAGTTTGGGGGAGGATGATCTGGTTCCTGGCACATCAGAAGCTGGGTTAACTGATGGCTCTGAACAGCCATCTGGAAAGATTTGGCTGAGGCTCCAGCTGGGGAAAAGCATGCAGTTCCAGACAGTCAGTGAAGAAGAGGAGGAAGTTCCTTCTGCACCTGATCCAAGAAGGGCAGAGAAAAGGCAGGAGCAGAGAAGGTCAGCCAGACTACTTGAGAGGAGAAAGCCTTGCCCTTCTTAATGGGCTGCAGCAGAAGCTGGCTTTTTAGCCCAGCAGACGGAGGGAGGCATTGCAGGGATCTACCTGTTTGTTTCCTAGCTGTGTGTTTTCTGTTTGTTGTGACTCCTGCCTTGGTTTGGATTGACACTATCTTTGGAATGGAATCGTACCTTGGAAACTCTGGACTTTTCTTGCCTCATGAGTTCTGTTGCGTGTGTAGATTTCAATTTGTTTGAAGGATTTATTTTGTTCGAGAAACTTTCAAGTGCTTTGTGGACTCTTTGGCCATTGCTCTGTGGACTAACCTTGGTCTGCTCGTGGCTGGACTTACATGGGACAGTGCTGGGTTTTAGTGAAGGGAATTTCTGGGGAATATTAATAACTCACTAAAACACAGTTGTGTGTAGGTGTGAGTGAGCAGGGCAGCACAGTGGGACTGGAGAGCAAATTGGGAGTCTTTTGGACAAGCATTGTGCTTCTGCATTTGACTGGAAGGCTCTCTTCATAGTCACTCATGTGCTCTACGTGGAACTATCTTTGAAGATCACTCTAACGAAAGCTGCAGTTGGGTCCAGAATGTCAAGACATAAGCAATAACAGGCATGCCTCAGCTTTGCAAACTGTGCTGGTGTCCAGAAACCATCTGGGTGCAATTCCATTTGCTAATTATTACCAATAAAACCCTAACGGCATAGAAGCTAATTACATGAGAGGTTGCTGGACTCATCTAGATGCTTTTAATACATGTAGGATGGAACCTCTGAAGATGAGGTGATCCAATACAAAAGATGCGAAATATAAGAAACAGAGTACTTTCTCAAATGATATGAGATTTTTCTATTACAAGGGGAATCAAACATGGTGGTCACAGCAAATCTTAAAGAGGAGTAGTGTCCAAGAATTAATTTGCGGTATGCCCCTATTAGCAAAAAGAGAAGAAAAAAAAGGGTAGTGACAGATTTTATTTTCCTGGGCTCCAAGATCACTGCAGATGGGGAATGTAGCCAAGAAATTAAAAGACGCTTGCTCCTCGGGAGGAAAGCCATGGCAAATCTAGACAGCACACTAAAAAGCAGAGACATCACCCTGTCAACAAAAGTGCGTATAGTCAAGGCTATGGTCTCCCCAGTTGCAATGTATGGCAGTGAAAGCTGGACCATAAGAAAAGCCGAGCACCAAAGAATTGAAGCCTTTGAACTATGGTGCTGGAGAAGACTCCTGCGAGTCCCTTGGACTGCAAGGTGATCAAACTGGTCAGTCCTAGAGGAGATCAACCCTGATTGCTCTTTAGAAGGCCAGATCCTGAAGCTGAAACTCAAATACTTTGGCCACCTAATGAGAAGGAAGGACTCACTGGAGAAGAGCCTAATGCTGGGAAAGATTGAGGGCAATAGAAGAAGGGGACGACAGAGAATGAGGTAGCTGGATGGAGTCACTGAAGCAGTAGGCGTGAGCTTAAATGGACTCCAGAAGATGGTAGAGGACAGGAAGGCCTGGAGGAACGTTGTCCATAGGGTCATGATGGGTCGGACACAAGTTCGCAGCTAACAACAACAATTTCTTCAACTCTTTTTCTGAATCAGATCACTTCTTTTTTGCCCTGCAAGCGATAGCATCCTTTCCAGGAGGAAGGAAGGAAGGAAGGAAGGAAGGAAGGAAGGAAGGAAGGAAGGAAGGAAGGAAGGAAGGAAGGAAGGAAAGAAAAGAAAAGAAAAGAAAAGAAAAGAAAAGAAAAGAAAAGAAAAGAAAAGAAAAGAAAAGAAAAGAAAAGAAAAGAAAAGAAAAGAAAGAGAATATGATGGTGGAGCAGATTGCCCAGTTTAATATCAGAACCTTCCAAATTCTCAGAATGGCAATAGATGCCCTGGAAAATTATTACTGTAGAAATGTCCCAAAGGTGATTTTTTTTTCCAAAAGGCAACTGGACTTTTTTGTTGTTCCTTGAAGATGTTTCGCTTCTTCGGTTCTGAAGAAGCTTCTTGGGTGAGAAGCGAAACTTCAAGAAAAAAGCAAGTAAATCCAGTTACTTTTTTTTTGGGGGGGGGGAAAGCACCTTTGGGACAACCTGGATGACTGAGAACCTCCATAGACATTTTCCTTTCTCCCTCAGAACTGAAAATTTCTTGGATGAGAAGGAAAACATCTCCAAGGAAAAACAAAACAAAACAAGGAAGTCCAGTTGCCTTTTGGCAAAAAAACCACCTTTGGGGCAACCATGACCTGGATGACTGAGAATCTCCATAAACATTGTAGAAATATCAGCTAATGTTACTAGGTGCTGGTGATGACCTATAAAGCCCTAAATGGCTTGGGTCCGGGTTATCTGAGGGAACACCTGCTGCCGGCATCAAGCTCCCTTCGTCCCGTGCACTCCCACAGGGAGGGCCTTCTCAGGATACCGCCGGTTAAGGAATGCCGGCGGGTTATTCCCAGGGGAAGAGCGTTCTCTGTGGGCGTCCCTGCCCTTTGGAATGATTTACCTGCGGAACTCCGGGCCGCCCCCGATCTGCGTTCATTTCGCCTGAAAACCTGGCTTTTCGATCTATCAGGCCTGGACTGAAGGGGTTTTAGCTTTTTAAACATTGTTTTAATTGTTGGGCTTAATTAATTTAATTTATTTTAATTTATATTATCTTTTATATTGTATTTTATGCTGCCCTGTAAACCGCCCTGAGTCCTTCGGGAATAGGGCGGTATAGAAATTTAATTAAATAAATAAAAATAAATAAATAGGCATATTACAGAAAGTGAAGTAATCTGGAGGTAATGATACTTTGGCTTCTTGGGAAAATATCACAGCAGGAGAATTTGACGGCACTCTTTCCTGTGGCTCTCAGATGCAAGGAAAGACCAGAACAAAATATCCCATGATTTGAAAAGCTCTGTTCTTCTAAAGATGACCCAAAATGTTCTGATTATTGGTTAATCCCTCTAGCCTTTCCACTGCAGCCAGTGATCACGTAATGTTCAATGAACCCACATGTGTACAGCTGCTATCTTTGACTTCTAGCCAAAATAAGAATGAAAGAAAATTTACTCATCCAAGAGAGAAAGCTTTCTTCCAAATACAGTTATTTTATGAAGCCGATCAACAACTCTGAAAAATACAAGGCGAGGCAGGGAATCTTTACCTTTCTCGGAGAAAGATAAAAACTCAGCCAGGCTCGAGAACTTGAAAACAAAATGTTGACGCGCATTATCTTCTTGACGGAAGAAATCCTTCTCTAAACCACATTCCAGGAAACTATTGAACTGTGGACACTTCTGCCCTTTGATACTGGATTCTCCGTATTTTATCTTTTTTTTTCTAGACCTGTGTCTTCTTTATAAACAACACAGTTGTCTTTATTCCATTCTGAACTGGAAATGTGGAACTGCTCTTAGTGTGCCAGCAGATTTTAAAACATTCTGAAGAACGGCAGCGTGGCAAAGAAAGAGGAACAGAATCAAAATGTGTGAACAATTTTTCTTTCTTTCTTTCTTTCTTTCTTTCTTTCTTTCTTTCTTTCTTTCTTTCTTTCTTTCTTCTTTCTTTCTCTCTCTCTCTCTCTCTCTCTCTCTCTTTCTTTCTTTCTTTCTTTTTTCCCCCACATTCCACAAGTATTTCTATATAAGTATTCTGTAATACTTAAAAGAACCGTGGTTAGAAGGCGGTACTGCAGGCTCCTTCTGCTGACTGCCAGCTGCCAACAGTTTGGCAGTTCGATTCTCACCGACTCAGGGTTGACTCTGCCTTCCATCCTTCCAAAGTTGGTAAAATGAGAACCCAGATTGTTGGGCACAATATGCTGATTCTGTAAACCACTTAGAGAGGGCTGCAAAGGACTGTGAAGGGATATATAAGTCTATTGCTATAAGTATTTCTATTCAGGCCACTCCAAAACAGTCTTTTATAGGCAACCAGATCCCATATTTTTCACAAAGGTCAAGGGGGGAAAAAAATCAACCAGCACCCTTACAAATTCATGCCTTCATTCAGAGCAGGCATGGTGCAGAACAAACAACTGGATTTCGTGAAGAGTTTGACTATGGTTTGATGAAGAGAAGATCACAGGAGTTCAATAGCAAATCCTAGGGAATATGAACTCCATATCTGAATGACACCTTCCTACAAAAATTGCCATAAAACAGATGTGATGATAAAAATCAACATGCTCAAGGAATCCTTATTCTATCATCCAGAGCTTGTTACCACTGAGCTAGATCCAAATATGAACAAATGCCAGACTGGTGGACACCAAATATTCATTCTTTTCATCCTAGTATATTTAAATTGCACTTTGTTTCCCAGCATCCCAGGACTTTCTAGGAACTCAGCTAAAAGACCAGCATAACGGAGAAGAAGCTTGTAAAAAGAAGAAAGAAAGAACATCAATCACATTTTATATATATATATATATATACCCCCAAGAAACCGAACAGATTCGAAAGTTTTATTTTTCATGGCTTGCAAACTGTTTGCCTGTAAATTTAAATGAATCAGATAGACCTTTCATGCTGCCATCTCGTTCTCCATAGATTAATGTTCCTCCCACATGGCTTTGGGATGCGCAACTATCTGTAAAAGTCACAAGTGGCTCTGAACATTGTTCAGATATATATATATATATATATATAGCTAATGGGAGTGCAGACATCAACCTGCACGATCAAAGCTCAGCAGACAAGCCACTCTTCCTGGAAACAGAAGTGATATTACTGGACCAACATGATTTATACCCATTTCAAACATTGCAAGAGATAGCAAAACACTGGTGTTACACCCTCCCTTTAAAGCATTAAAGCGCAGAAAAGTTACAAAGAATTGGCTACATGGCTTGGTGCCTCATTGCTAGCACCACCAAGTTGGCTAGCACCAATGAATACTCATAGGGTACGATGGCTCAGTGGTTAAATACACTGGGCTAGCCAATTTGGTGGTGCTAGCAGCCAGGCACCAAGCCATGTAGCCAATTCTTTATGATGGTTCGAGAGCTGAGTGCCACCCAATGGAGCGAGTTCTCATTCCTTGCCTCAGCAGTTCCTGCCTATCTAGCAGTTCGAAAGCATGCAAATGTGAGTAGATGAATGGGTACCACTTCGGTGGGATGATAACAGTATTCTGTGTGCCTTGGCATATAGTCACACTGGCCACATGACCACGGAAGCATCATCAGATGATGCCAGCTCCCTCAGCTAAGAAACAAAGATGAACACCATCCCCTAGAGCAGGGGTATCAAACTGCCGGCCCATGGGCCGGATGCGTCATGCCGAAACCACGCCAACCCCAGCTCCGGCAATGGGGAAAAAGTCTCAATACATCACAACACGTCATGTGACGTTGCGAGTTTGACACCCCTGCCCTAGAGTCAGACATGACTGGACAGGGGACATCTTTAGCCTTACCTTTAATCTTTACCTTTACTACTTTCGGAAAGTAATGGTATAACTGTATGGAGACTGGTTAAAACTGAGAATAACTATAGATAATTGAAACCCCAAATTAACCTCAGTGCAAAATAATCCCTAAGGAGGGGGAATGTTTCAATTAGGCATCTGAACAGCCAACTACACAGAGTTTGCCTGCTTTTAACAGTTGTCTGTTTCCGATTCTATTCTAGTGAAGCATTACAATTTCTGTGCCAACACATATAAGTCAGTACATGACAGTTCTATATAAATTAGTCCTACCTTTTGTCTGTTTTGGAAGTTGCACAAAAATTTCTTCGGGGTGAAGCAAATATAGTCCAAGACTGCAGAAGAAAGCTATTCACGGAGGCTCGTAGCATAATTTATCATGATTAGGGCAAAAATCTCAAAATAAACTCCATCTCCCCGACTTTTCCTTCTGTTCCTGGATTTCTCAGATTTCAAAAACTGTTGACATCAGGAAATGCTGAAAAGAAGTGACTTATGACCATTTTTCACACTTACGAGCGTTGCAGCATCCCCAGGGTCAGGCGATCAAAATTCAGACACTTGGCAAAGTGACTCGTGTTTATGACGATTGCGGTATCCTGGGGGGGGCATCATGTGATCAGCTGCAAAGTCAATGGGGAATACAGATTCACTTAACAAAACCATGTTACTAACTTAACAAATGCAACAGTTCACTTAGCAACTGTGACAAGAAAAGTTACAAAGTGGGGGAAAGTTCACGTCACAAATGTTTCACTTAACAACCTAAATTTTGGGCTCACTTACAGTCATTAACTCCAGGACTGCCTGCATAAGATAAAGCCTAATTACTCCACTAAAAATGCACTTTAAAACAAAAAAGTAAAGTGGGAGAGGTTCAAATTGTTGTTGTTGTTGTTGTTGTTATTTTTATTGTTGTTGTTGTTGTTGTTGTTGTTGTTATTATTATTATTATTATTATTATTATTATTATTATTATTATTATTATTATTATTATTATTATTATTATTATTATTATTATTTCCATTTCATTTTAAAAGGCTGTATACATTTTGGGAATTTGAATTCCGTGCTAATTTCATACAATCTTTCTGTACATCTCCAGAACTGAAGTAGGTACAAATTTAGCCTGGATGATATTATTTATTTTTATTATTAGTTTGTTCTGTATCCCACCTTTATTATTTGTACAAACGACTCAAGGCAGCCAACATATCCAACTCACTTTCTTCCTCCTATTTTCCCTGCAACAACAGCCCTGTGAGGTGGGCTGGGCTAAGAGACAGTGATTGGCTCAGAGTCACCCAGTAGGATTTCATGGCGAAGGCGGCACTAGAACTCAAAGTCTCCCAATTTCTATCCCGATGCCTTAACCGTTAGACCAAACTGGACCTATTATATATTATTATCTATTATATCTCTTGTATCTTAACATCTCTTTTATCATATCTTATCTCTTGTCTCTTATCCGTATCTACCCTTTTGTCTATTATGATAGTTGTCTGCTACCACTTAGGTGTGACCATTTTGAAATACTACACCGGGGGTCTTCAAACCTGGCCCTTTGATGACTTGTGGACTTCAACTCCCAGAATTCCTCAGCCACCTTGGCTGAGGAATTCTGGGAGTTGAAGCCCACAAGTCATCAAAGGGCCAGGTTTGAAGGCCCCTGTCTTAAATGTAACAAACAAAATGGAGGCTGGCTGAGGAATTCTGGGAGTTGAAGTCCACAAGTCATAAAGGGCCAAGTTTGAAGGCCCCTGTACTACGCAGATTCTATACAGACATGTCTATTCGTACAATCAAATAATACTAATTGTTTTTGGGGAAAAATAATAATAATAAATCCGTGTCTTTGCTCATAAAAACTGAAATGCCACATCCACAACTAACAACCCCAAGAATTCCCCCCCTCTGTGACATCCACATCAATTGAGCGAAACGCACAGCCCTACGCGAATACGATCACAGAATTGAAATGTGTGCATTTGACATGTTTCCAGCATTTGTTGTTAAGTCTTGCAAAAATATTACTATCGTATGACACGCTGGACTGTAATTTGTTTTTCCCCTACAGTTCTTCAAAATCCTGTCATCTGGGGCAACATTTCCTGGTATTTAATTTTATCGTATGTTGACAATCTGTCCTTTCCTCTTCTTCCC
Source organism: Vipera berus (assembly GCF_964194415.1). Classification (NCBI taxonomy): domain Eukaryota; kingdom Metazoa; phylum Chordata; class Lepidosauria; order Squamata; family Viperidae; genus Vipera; species Vipera berus. The sequence continues at coordinate 116,870,560 of NC_138206.1, read as the reverse complement.
ATCTTCTATCTCTCAGGGCAAAATATGTTCTGAGTAAATAGATATCTGCATGCTTCACAGGCAAAATAGGTCTGCCTCCCCTGCTTTTCTGGAAGATGTAAGGCTAACAGACAGAAGGAATTGTTGGTGCTGTATTTACAACTCCCGGATGGCAAAATTCTTCCACACCTGCAGTGCCAATGGCTCAAGGCCTCTAGCTTCTGGAAATCAGGAGTTTCCATCTGCCCTCATTGTCGTATTGGAGTAGTGTGACTGCCTGCTGCACAATTCAGACCTTGCCAGAACCATAGCCTAAAAATTCTGGAGACTGAATAAAGACCAAATGGAAGGATAGCTGGTTTAAATGGTACACTAGGAACGAGAAAAAATAAATCAGGACAATAAAGAATTAAGGTCCACCTGGAGACCGCTGTTGTCTTTATCTTACAATATAAAGTGACGGATCAACTTGACTTTTGGATTTGAAGATTAGGTTGGGTTTGGCTAGAAAAGTATTGCTGCTTTTTGAAATATAGGCCTATTTGCCTTCAATAATCTATCTTTTAGATGAAATTAAGAGAAGAACATTTGAAGGATATTTTTAGTATGCTTCTTAGTATGTTAAGATATTTAATGAACTGGCACTATTGGTTTAAACATAATGAGAGATATTTGTATTATTTTTTATCTCCGTTGGTCATCACTTTTAATTTGTTATGTTATTCTTCTTCCCTTTTCGCTTTTGGTTAGGCTTATTCGACTAGCACACATGTGCGGGGGGAACCTTTACCTTTATCTTTATTCACCTTCAACAATCTATGTTTTAGATGAAATGAAGAGAACATTTGAAGAATATTTTTAGTATACTTATTGTTAGTACGTTAAGATATTTTATGAACTGGTGTTTATTGGTTTAAACATAATGAGAGATAGTTGTATTGTTTTTATCTCCATTGGTCATCACTTTTAATTTGTTATTTATTTATTTTTTATTTTAATTCCATTTATATCCCGCCCTTCTCCGAAGACTCAGGGCGGCTTACAAGCTTAGCAGTAGCCTTCATTCTATGTATATGCCTGCTTATTAGGGCTTTCATACACCCCCCAAGCGGCATTATTACAAAGTCAGCTTAATTGCCCCCAAAAATCTGGGTCCTCATTTTACCTACCTCGGAAGGACGGAAGGCTGAGTCAACCTTGAGCCTGGTGGGATGCGAACCTGCACTAATTGCAGGCAGCTGGTGTTACTTAAGGAGGCATTAGCCCACTGCTCCTCTTGTTATTCCTCTTCCCTTTTCGCTTTTGGTTAGGCTTATTCGCCTTCAATAATCTATGTTTTAGATGAAATTAAGAGAACATTTGAAGAATATTTTTAGTATACTTATTGTTAGTACGTTAAGATATTTTATGAACTGGTGTTTATTGGTTTAAACATAATGAGAGATAGTTGTATTGTTTTTATCTCCATACTAAAGAAAAGTTGGTCCTCACTTTTAATTTGTTATGTTATTCCCCTTCCCTTTTTGCTTTTTTGTTAGTTTGTAAATGTTAGAGTTTGATGCTGAAATTTAATAAAGATGCTACATATAAAGAAATAATAAAAAGAAAATAATTAAGGCAGATAAACACTGAGTTGTGTTCTCTTCATAGCATAACCTAAGGACCTCACCTTTATAAAAGGGAGGATTTTTTTTTAAAAAAAAAAGACCAATGCAGGTTTCAGGGTGACGAAGTTGATAATTAGGCCGAGAGTCATCGGCTTTAAATGTTGGGGCCGCTCATTTCAAAAAACAGCTCTTTTGTTCCATGATAAAGCAATGAACAAAAGAAAAAAAAGATGATCTGTTATTTACTCTAACAAAAACAAAAAAAAATGAATTCTGACCCTCAGAGGAAGAAGGGTTGGTAAAAAAAAAAGAAGAGGGGGAGAGCCGTTTTAGTACATGCTGTCACATACAATATAGGGGTGTACAGGATAAGCAAAATATGAAATGAAAAAGGTTGGAAGACTAGAAGGTCTTCCAATCAAACCTTCTGTTAGAGAACAGAAAGGAAACTTTTTTTCTCTCCATTTGCTGTCCTAGAGAGCCCTCTATCCACCGCTTTTTAAAGCAAACGTTCTTGGATTAATTCAGCCGTTGTCGTTTTACTTGCAGCTAACAAGGAAAGCAGACGATTGATCCTTCAGACGTCAATCCATCCGTACAATTGGAAGCCAATTTCCCTGCAGACAGACGCACAAACACAGTCTCCCAAAGTATCTCTTTTCTAAGAAGCCAAAATTTCCATTTCTGCTCCGAAACCAATGTTCTTACCCAGAGTCGCCTACATTTATGCACTTATCATTCCAAGGGGGATTATTATTATTATTATTATTATTATTATTATTATTATTATTATTATTATTATTATTGTTGTTGTTGTTGTTGTTGTTGTTGTTGTTGTTACTATTATTATTATTATTATTATTATTATTATTATTATTATTATTATTATTATTATTATTATTATTATTAATGCAGCAAGTCACAAACCTTTGTCCCAGATAGTGACAAATCTAATAAAAGCTCCGGTTGAATAGCGTAGTTTGCTTTTTCAGTCTCTATTAGGCAGCCTGACCTTTTCAGGAAAGGAAGTGGATCTTTAAAGTTTCTTCATTAACCTTAACTTATAATAATCTACCATCCCGTAAAGAGCCAGTTTGCTGCAGTGGTTATGGCATCAGGAGACTGGGAGTTCTAGTCCAGTCTTAGGCACCAAACCAGCTGCATGACCTGGGGCCAGTTCCACTCTCTCAACCCTGAGAAGGAAGCAAAGACAAACCACTTCTGGAAACCACGGGGATCTATAGAATAGAATAGAATAGAATAGAATAGAATAGAATAGAATAGAATAGAATAGAATAGAATAGAATAGAATAGAATAGAATAGAATAGAATAGAATAGAATAGAATAGAATAGAATAGAATAGAATAGAATAGAATAGAATAGAATAGAATAGAATAGAAGCTGGAAGGGACCTTGGAGATTTTCTAGTCCAGCCCCCTGCTCAAGCAGGAGAACCTATACCATCTCAGACAAGTGACTGTCCAGTCTCTTCTTAAAAACCTCCAGTGATGCAACTCCCACCATTTCTAGTGGCAAGCTGTTCCACTGGTTAATTGACCTCACTGTTAGAAAGTTTCTCCTTAATTCCAGGTTGCTTCTTTCTTTGATTTGTCCCATAAAAGCCTAAACTCAACTTGAAAATGCATGCATGCACATATGCATACATGCGTGCGTGTGTGTGTGCATGGACGCACACACACACACACAAACACAGAGGGGGAGGGAGAGAGGGAGAGAGAGAGAGAGAGAGAGAGAGAGAGAGAGAGAGGGAATCCCATAAGCCTGGGAGATGCCAGGAATAAAACTCAACTTGAAGAAATCTTTGCCGGCTCCATGAACACTTTAAAAGCTATTTCAACATTTAAAAACAAACCCACCAAAACATACAGAACATACAAGTAGCAGCAACAAGAGAAACCACAAAAACCTAGCCTTGCTGAAATGGAAAATAAAATGAACTAGATTTTGACTGACCTAACTGTTATGTACTGGGCTCATTAGTAATATGACGTGGGTTGCTGGAGCAGCTAACGGCTCTCCAGCAACCCAGACTACAAGTCTCCAGCATTATAATTGGCTATCCCTAGGTGGCAATGGTTGCTTCAAACCTATTGGCTGCTGCCTAGGGGCTAGACTATATATTGCGGCTAGTTGCAGTCATTTGCCAGTACAGATCCTGCATGAAATAAAATATGAGTTTCCCTGTACTCAGTTACCTCGTCTTCATTCCTGCGCCAAAGAACCCTGCTATTTAACACTAACCATTTATAATGAAATAGGACAGCTAACTCCAAACTCTTTTGCCTTTTTGAATTTTTCCACTTCCTCTCAGAGGATGGGTGAGTGGGTGGGGGAACTCTCCTGACTGACAGAAGGAGAAGGAGAGAGGGAGCGGTGGAGAAGGAGAGGGAGAGGGGGAGAGAGAGAGAGAGGGAGAGAGAGAAAGAGAGAGAGAGAGCCGTGCAAGGGCCTTGCAAGCAACTGCTTCTAACTCCTGAGCTGGGCGATGCAAGGCGATATCTTTCAAGATCATGCTCTGTAATTGAGAAAATAAGCAATACTTTCAGAGTCCACTTGATATTCTCTGTAGGCATCAGAACAGCTTCTAAATGGAAGAAAATATAAAAGAGCTTTCAGCAGCAATGGAACGCCTTCACAAAGCCTTTGAGTGACCCCCTTAAAATATTATTTATTTGTGAACAGCCAGAGAAGCGAATTTATAGACAAGTCACGCTGTGGCCTATTTGGCAAGAAAATATTCGTCCGGGAGGCACAAAAAGTCACTTTTTAAAAATCTGATCATTAGTCACCTAGGCGTCCTTGTTTTCTCACCATGGCCACACTTTTAACATCAAGTCTGATTCATCATTATTTCGGGGTGGTTTCCCAACTAACTCCTGCCTGCATTATCTGTGCGTTCACAGAGAAAGAAAAAAGGAAAAGGAAAATGTACAAATTTTCACCTTTCCAGTGACAGCCAGCCAAATTTATCCTGAGCCTGCCCCCTTTCAGTCATGGGGAATTACTTAAGTCTTCGAAGAAAGATATTTCTCTGAGCAGGAATCACAGCCTGGAGTCACTTGGGTGCCATCCAGGCTTTCTCAGGCTGATAAATCCGTAATTGTATTACATGTCTAGTCAGAGAATCTTTCAAAATATCAAAGCGAACAACCACAAAATAATTTCACCAGATGGCTCAGATTTCTGTTTCTAGCATATTAGAGATGTCCACTCTTTTTGTTGTTGTTGTTGTTTAAGTTTCCTTTCAGGATTTTCCTGCAGAAATTGTACTCAACTATCTCAGCTAGGTTCAACTATCTCAATCTCAAGATAGGGTTTGCTTGTTTGTTTCCTCCAAGACGTAGCAATACAAGAGAATCTTCTCTAAGCTAAAGATTTTTAGCTGAAGCTTCTTCAGCTCTGACTGGATGGTGGGGAATGGGAGGATTTATACTCCTTGCAGACAGCTGGTCATTTGCTAAAAGGTGAGTCATTGATGCCACTTAGAGGCTTATCTGTGTCTTCAGGGTCACCTGAGTAGTGCAAATGGGTGTGGAGCCTTCTTGGAAGTGCTGAAAGGACTGTCTTGTAGGCTGGACATAGAGGATGTCGTATCCCTCCCCCTCTGTTGAGCAAAGAAGTGAAATATCACAAACCATGAAAGTCCAGTTGCCTTTTGAAAGAAAGCTCCTTTGGGAGAACATGACCTGGGTGACTGAGAATCTCCATAGACATTGGAGAAGGATGTTTGCTTAAAGTCTATTTCTATTTCATAGAATCCCATCTCAAAGCAGATCAGTGTCTGACGAATACCGAAAGCCAAGCATTAACATTTCAGATTTCCAAATTTCCATACCTGATCTTCAGCATCACTTCCTTTAGCTCATCATGTTTAATTCACATTTAAATACAAGTGAGATAACCAGCTATTTAACCCTGTTTTCCTTCCAAAGCCCTAACCATTAAATTTGCGAATGCAGATGCAGACGCATTAAATAATCTCATTGCTAAACAAATCCTATCTGGTGATGGGAACACTTGTATACAAAATAGACGCCATATGCTCCTGTTTACATATTGTGTAGCAAGCTAGGAGGAATACAAGCCACGGAGCTTCCTTTGAAATTGTCCAGCCTTAATTACAGTATTATACATTCTTCCCATTTTAGCAAACAGTGGTTAGGAGTTATTTTATTTGTCATGCACCTATAAGTAAACATAGCATAAATTTGTTATGCTAATTACTGGATACCAAACTCTTAAAGACATGAGGTTTTTTTAAAACAATTGCATAACAATTAAAACACAAGCCTTTGGCTGTAATTCAAAGTCGTTTTTCTGAAAAAAAATAACCTCATGAAATCAACAGCACTTGCTTCTGAGTAAATATTATTAACACTGGGCCATTTTGTATATTACAGGTTGAGCATTATACACATAAATAAATCTTGAGCAGAGTAATGCTTACCTAAATAATAAGTTGAAATAATTAAGGCTGACTCTTAAAAGTTTTTTATCAGAGGAAAAACACATATAAACCTAGGGCTGTGGCATTAAAGAGGCTCAGTTTTGCAAAAGTATATTTTAAAAAGCTAAATAAATATAATTATGCATTTACTCTCTGAACAACCGTGTGTCTTCATTCCGACTCACCAGAGCCCACGACATAACAAAACCACTTTTTTTTTCTTTACAATTTACCCCTCCACCCTTCTGAGGTCAGACCGCATTTTAATGAACAGGCATGATATGATGGGATGCAAACATGTAACATGTTTGACTACATATAACTGATTGCCTATGCAAAGGGGAGGTTGCTTTGATCTTGTCCAATCAACTTTCCTCTTTCATTGTTCTTTGTTGCATTCACTGTAAAAAAAAGAATCTAACACGGGTCTCTGGGATCTCTTCTTTTCATAGGGAGATCCCTCCTTATCAGGGTACCCTAATAAACTGTTTTTAAATGATCTGTCTCGGTTGCTTGTTGGGAAGGTAAAGTGAGGCAGAACCTAGGGCCAGCTTTGGCTATCACAGCAAGAATGTTTTCTATAAATGCCCTCAGTTGCTTAGCAAGGATTAGGCCTTGTTTTTCTTGAGAGAAAACCGTCTAGATATCCCAAGTCACAGGTTCAACAGCAAAGCTGAAAAAGTCTCAAAAGGAGGCAGAACACATTTTTATACTGAAATTTGAGGGGCAAGGGGAGAGAGAGAGAGAGAGAGAGAGAGAGAGAGAGAGAGAGAGAGAGAGAGAGAGAGAGAGAGAGAGAGAGAGAGAGAGAGAGAGAGAGAGAGAGAGAGAGAGAGAGAGACGCTCTGTTGGAATTGACAAGAGAATAATGAAACTTCAGTTTCTGAGGCTAGTCATGTTCCAATTATCTAAGAGAAGAGGGAGTCAACCAATTCATCAAAGCATCTGCAGGCAGAACAAGAAGCAATGGATGGAAACTAATCAAGGAGAGCGAACCAACCTAGAAGTAAGAAGAAATTTCCTAACAGTGAGGACAATTAACCAGTGGAACGGCTTGCCCTCAGAGGTTGTGGGCGCTCCATCACTGGAGGCTTTTAAGAAGAGACTGGACAACTAGTTGTCTGAAATGGGATAGGGTCTCCTGACTGAGCAGGGGCTTGGACTAGAAGACCTTCAAGGTCCCTTCCAACTCTATTATTCTACTTGTAAGGGTCAGCAGCTACCCGAAGAACTTGAGGTTCCAAGAGGGCAAAGCAGGAGACTCAAGAGGAGGCTTCCAAGTCAAACAGAACTTTATTTGGCCAGGTGAAGTTGCTGGGTAGAACACTGTCTGAAAACACTGGCAGCTATGTTCAGAAGTGCCACACTGTGGTCTGTTAGGCACTTCTATTTATATACAGGTAACAACCAATCACAAGGTGACACTTGTTGGCCCATGAATATTAACCAATCATCTTTCATTACTTTCCCGCTCTTTCCCCTGTCTCTGGGTCTGTATACGAGATCTTCCTGTCTCCACAAAATGGCATCCCTAATGCAAGCACAGTGTACAGAAGCAAAAATGGCGGTCATTAGGCTAATAACAAGAATACCCTTTTGTACAATCCCTATATTTTATTCTCTTAATAAAGGGCTAAGTTAAAACTAAATTTTAGGTGAAATTATCTAGTATTAAAAGGGCTTTCTGAGAAGGCCCTTTTCTCCTGCATTTTCAACCCCTTTTTCCAAAAATACCTGAAAATAGAAAGTTTATTTTTAATTGCTGGACTTTTTACTTACAAAAACAAAGCATCTGCAAATAATAATAATAAAAAATATGTACATGTTTCTTCATTCTAGCAACTTTAAGAAAATCTAGGCTGTGACCTAATGTCACCACTGTATCTAAGGAGAACTGGTTTAAGTTTTTGAAGTCTACTCTTATCTTTTGCTTAAAGGGTGTAGATGTGGTTTAACATCAGTCACATTTTTCCCAAGGGGAAGGAAGATGTGATAATTGTGGTTGCTCTTGATGAGTCCCAGTCCCTGAAAGGTTGAAATCCTATGGATCATTTGAGTTGGGCTCTTAATAGTAGACAGATGTGAAGTCTAATTCATAGTATTGACTTAGACATTATTTAATATATATAGTATTGCATTAATGATCTGTTAACCAAGCATTTTTACTTTAAAGTTCAAAATGTTAAATAATTAAATTAAATTAAATTAAATTAAACTAAACTAAATTAAGATGCCAAAGTTCACACCTGGATTTTGATTAGAAATTGGAAATGAAATATGTTACAATGTCACATGTTTTTAATGATGGATTAAAATGCATTCATTTCAGGCTGTTCCAGGTTTTCTGCTTCCTCCCCCTGGATACTTACCTATTTGTCCCTGACCCATCTTTTCTTTCAAAACCTGTAATAATGAAATAGCAAAAAAACAAAATGTAGGTACCTATTGAAAGACAATCTGAATACCGGTACCTTGTGCTGGTTATTTCAGAGTTGTTTTGTGTTTTGAAGTTTAAAGGCCACGATGTAATCGCTACCTGCCCAGAGAAGTGAACTCTGCTGAAATAAACAAGTCTGTTTCCAAAGAAGCCTGATTAGGTTTTTGCTGTTAATTGGCACATTAATTTGCATGCCAGAAAATAAGAAAGGGGGAAAAAGGCCCAGCCCACATAGAAAGCTATGTTTTTGCTTTCCCGCTGATTGCAATGAGCAAACAGAGCCCTTGAGCTATTTCTTATGCATACCTGCAAAGAAGGGAAAATGAAATGCATGGGACAATCATCTGAAAAAGGAAAAGTGTATACACATGAAAGCACCTTCTGAATCTCAGCTGATGTTATTGGATTTTATTGGATCCAAAATAAGCTCTGCTTGGCTTTTGACCCATCAATTCTCCTACTCAACAAACTACTTTCATTCCAATCAGAACTCACCCTAGATGTCTTTGGTATATGTAAAATCTAGTTGTCTTATTAAACACAATTTTAGGGAACTGAGGTTAGATCCCTAAAGGAAACCAGCCTTGAGTGTTCTTTGGAAGGCACAGATATTGAAGTGGAAGCAGAAATACTTTGGCCACCACATAAGAAGAGAGGACTCATTGGAAAGGAGATGTTGGGAAAGATGGAAATCAAAAGGAGAAGGGGACAGCAGAGGATGAGATGGTGAGATAGTGTCATTGATGCAAGGAACATGAATTTGGGCAAAGTCCAGGAGACAATGGAGGATGAGGGGGCAGGTGTGCTATGGTCCATGGAGTCAAGAAGAGTCAGACATGACTTGTCTATGGAGGTTCGCAGTCATCCAGGTTATAGTTGTCCCAAAGCTGCTTTTTCACGAGGCAACTGGACTTTCTTGGGGGTTTTTTTGAAGACGTTTCATTTCTCCTCCAAGAAGCTTCTTCAGCTCTGACTGGATGGTGGGGAATGGAAGGATTTATACTCCTTGCAGGCAGCTGGTCATTTGCATTCTTTTAGAGACAGTCATGCAGTGAGCCATGTGCAGATCTGTACATTGGAGGAACAAAACAACCACTTCATAAATGCATGCCACATCACAGGAGAACAAACCCACCAAGATTCAGCAGTCCATCTGCAATTAAAAGATAAAGGCCACTCTTTTGAAGACAGCAAAGTCCACATTTTGGACAGAGAGGACCGCTGGTTTGAAAGAGGGGTCAAAGAGACCATCCATGTCCAAATTGAGCAGCCCTCTCTCAACAGAGGAGGAAGCATAGTGACATCACCTATTTCCAGTCTACAACACAGTCCTTTCAGCAGTTCCAAGAAGGCTCCACACCCATTTGCACTACTCAGGTGACCCCGAGGACACAGATAAACAACTCAACAACTCTCTAAAGAACACAAATGACCAGCTGTCTGCAAGAAGTATAAATCCTTCCATTCCCCAACATCCAGTCAGAGCTGAAGAAGCTTCTTGGATGTCTTCAAATGTCTTCAAAGAAAAACAAGAAAGTCCAGTTGCCTTGTGAAGAAGCATCTTTGGGTTGGACATGACTTAGTGACTGAACAACAACAACAACAAAGAGATTAAAGCAATGCTGACAGGGGACATTCAGTAAAGAAGGCTTCCCTTGAGCTGAGCTTTGAGGGCCTACATAGGCAGGGATGGCTTCCTTTTGTCTTCTTCTTGTATGTTTTTCTAACTTCACAGACTAGCTTGTAGATCTGACATTTCCTGTGGTTTCTACCCAAGTATTAGCTATCATCAACTTGCTTAACTTTTTCAAAGTTCAACCAGGGTCACTACACTAAAGATCATCCCTTTATTTATGGACTTATTTATGGACAGTCTCAGTTGCCCATGTACAATTTCAAGACTCTGGTACTGCTAATGGTAGAAGTGTAGGTGCCTTTGGGTCAATGTTGATTCCTTCTGACTGCCTGGACTGCTTCCTGCATTTGCCTTGTCAACATTTTTGGAAATGTTTTGCCATTGGGATGAAGAGAGAAGGCTTGGACCTTCATGGCTAAGATCATGGACCATAATAATAACAACAACAACAACAACAACAACAACAACAACAACAACAACAATAATAATAATAATAATAATAATAATAATAATAATAATAATAATAATAATAATAATAATAATAGTAATAGTAATAATAATAAGTTGGAAGGGACCTTGGAGGTCATCTAGTCCAACCCCCTGCTAAGGCAGGAAACCCTATACCATTTCAGACAAATGGCTCTCCAGTCTCTTCTTAAAAACTTCCAGTGTTGGAGCATTCACCACTTCTGGAGGCAGGGTGTTCCACTGGTTAGTTGTTCTAACTGTCAGGAAGTTTCTCCTTAGTTCTAGGTTGCTTCTCTCCTTGACTAGTTTCCATCCGTTGCTTCTTGTCCTGCTTTCAGGTGCTTTGGAGAATAGCTTGGCTCCCTCTTCTTTGTGGCAGCCCCTGAGATATTGGAACACTGCTATCATGTCACCCCTCACCCTTCTCTTCATTAAACTACACATACCCAATTCCAGCAACCATTCCCTATATGTTTTAGCCTCCAGTCCCCCAATCATCTTTGTTGCTCTTCTCTGTACCCTTTCTAGAGTCTCAACATCTTTTTTACATCGTGGTGACCAAAACTGGATGCAGTATTCCAGGTGTGGCCTTACCAAGGCATTGTAAAGTGGTATTAGTACTTCACGTGATCTTGATTCTATCCCTCTGTTAATGCAGCCTAGCACTGTGTTGGCTTTTTTGGCAGCTGCAGCACACTGCTGGCTCATATTTAAGTGATTGTCCACTAGGACTCCGAGATCTCTCTCACAGTTACTACTATCGAGCAAGGTACCACCTATACTATACCTGTGCATTTGATTTTTCCTTCCTAAATGTAGAACCTTACTTTTTTCACAATTGAATTTCATTTTGTTAGATAGTGCCCAGTGTTCGAGACTGTCCAGATCCTCCTGTATCTTAAGCCTATCTTCTGGAATATTGGCTATTCCTGCCAGCTTGGTGTCATCTGCAAATTTGATGAGTTCCCCATCTATCCCCTCATCCAAATCATTGATGAAGATGTTGAAGAGCACTGGGCCCAGAACAGCTCCTTAAATAGAGCTCATGGTCTCCCAGTTTTCAGTTTGACGCCTTTACCGCTACCTCAGCTGGCTGTGATAGCATAATTCAAACTTCCTGATTGAATTGAGGGGATGGGGGAGAGAAGCCATCCTAATCCATAATATTGTTTCTACAAAATTCCTCAGTTTTGCAGAATGCCTTCAGGTGCTTCAGTACTTCATCACTTCAAGGGCTTCAGTGTTTCATCACTGGAGGTTTTTAAGGAAAAAAACTCAGTGGAATGACCTGCCTCCAGAAGTTGTGAATGCTCCAACACTGGAAGCTTTTGAGAAGAGACTGGACAGCCATTTGTCTGAAATGGTATAGGGGTCTCCTGCTTGAGCAGGGGGCTGGACTAGAAGACCTCCCATGTTCCTTCCATCTCTGTTCTGACTAAGCCACAGGGAGAAGTATGGAGGAGGAGGAATTATGCAATGATATATGCGTCTTGTTGATTGGCGTCTTCCTTAGCAAACCTTTCTGGATCTGAAATGTCAACCAGAATTTTCTTACTGTTGTTTTTTTTTTTGAAGAAAATGAGAGAAAGAGCTCTACTTTTTATATTTGCATGAATTGTCCTCCTTTTCATAATGTTCTCCTGTAAGGAGCCTTTCATCCTTGTCTGGTAAGGTTGTGTGAGACTGGGAAATCTGGAAATAGAATTGGAGACAATATCCCAGTGAAATGGGGAGGAATTGGTCAAAGAGAAGCTGATTCAAAGTAGGAGCACAATTGTGAAATATTATGTTCTTCAAAGAATGCGGCTAAACGGAGCACAAGAAAAGAAGCATTTTTGAAAACAGGGTCACTGTGACCTCTTCCTTCTGAAGTATCTAAGGCAACAAAAAGTGGCTTAAATTTAGCACAAGAGATCCAATTGCCTATGAGAAAGCAGTCTACATCCGAAACCAACTTTATGCTTTTAAAATATATGTTTAAAACCCGTCGATATGGACCGAAATGTTATTGATAATCATGATATCTAAGCTTCCCACCTTTAAGGAATTTTTTTTAGCTGAAACTATTATGACAGTCAGATCTTTTATATCAGTGTGAACTTTGTCAGCAGATTCCTACTCCGCCCTATTTTTTTAGTGTATTGTCTCTAGAGCTTTTATTGCTTTTATCCTGGCATCTGTGTTGCTTTGTGCTGTTCCGTTGTGTTTTTAGGAGTGTGTATGTGTGTGCATAGGGACGTGGTGGCTCAGTGGGTTAGGACGCTGAGCTTGTTGATCAGAAGGTCGGCAGTTTGGCGGGTCGAATCCCGAGTGCCGTGTAGCAGAGTGAGCGCCTGTTACTCGTCCCAGCTTCTGCCAACCTAGCAGTTCGAAAGCATGTAAAAATGCAAGTAGAAAAATAGGGACCACTACGGTGGGAAGGTAACAGCGTTCCGTGCGCCTTTGGCGTCTAGTCATGCCGGCCAAATGACCACGGAGAGGTCCTCGGACAAGCGCTGGCTCTTCGGCTTTGAAACGGAGATGAGCACCGGCCCTTAGAGTTGGAAATGACTAGCACGCATGTGTGGGGGAACCTTTACCTTTACCTATGTGTGTGCATGAGTGTATTTTTATTGTGAGGATTTTTACTGCATTCTAAAATATACACTATGAAATAAAATAAAAAATAGAAGGGCAAGGTATAATGTTTCTTTTTTTAAAAAAAAGCGAAAAGGATCTGTGTTGCTTTGTGCTGTTCTGTTGTGCTTTTTCGTGTGTGTGTGTGTGTGTGTGTGTGTGTGTGCTTACTGTGAAGGTTTTTATTGCATTCTAAAATATATACTTTTAAATAAAAAAAAATAGGACAAGATATAATGTTTCTTAAAAAGCTAAAAAGGTCCGGATAATGCCTTTGATGTTCCTACAGATTCTTAACTTCCAAAAATAATGCTTCACTTACCAAAAGTTATTGCACGAACAGCAGCAACTACTGCTTCTAAATATGATCTATAACCACTTGGGGGATTTCCAATTTTTGAGGAAAGGCGCTTGTTCAATCTGGAGGACAAATAATATTCTCTTTTTCTCAGATCCAGGGCTACTATGAGTGATTTTTGAATTGTTCAGAAAGAGCAGGGGAACGGAAATTGCCTAGCGACCCAAGCGGGGTGGAAACAGATCACAGAAACCAGATTATTGTGTGCCTCTTGGTGTGAACAGAGTCAATACGTGGGCAAAATAAAGAACATTTTTTAACATTAGACGGTGCTAGTATTAGTGGAATGGCTGGGTTTGGTGCTTCCGTAGAAATGTAGAATTCAGAGACTTCTCAGAGGGTTCACTGTGGCTGGGAGAAGTCACACCAGAATTTACTTTGTCTTTGTAGGATTTGGGAGGAGATATATATATATATATATATATATATATATATATATATATATATATATATATATATATATATATATATATATATATATATATATTGGCGGGTCGAATCCCGAGTGCCGCGTAACAGAGTGAGCGCCTGTTACTCGTCCCAGCTTCTGCCAACCTAGCAGTTCGGAAGCACGTAAAAATGCAAGTAGAAAAATAGGGACCACTCCGGTGGGAAGGTAACAGCGTTCCGTGCGCCTTTGGCGTCTAGTCATGCCGGCCACATGACCACGGAGATGTCCTCGGACAAGCGCTGGCTCTTCGGCTTTGAAACGGAGATGAGCACTGGCCCCTAGAGTCGGAAACGACAAGCACGCATGTGCGGGGAAACCTTTACCTTTACACACACACACACACACACACACACACACACACACATATATATATTCGGGTTTTTCCCCACGTAGAATTGGAGGTATCAGGGCAACATTTCGACAGAATCTCATCCGTCATCCTCAGGCTGGTGACTTCAGCTTCGTTCTTCTGGGAGAAGTGTGTGATAGTGGCTGTTTTTTCTTCTTTTTTAAACTGCCAGAGGGGGTGAGTTCTGTGGGTGGAGGCTTGGCTGTGTTCTGATGGGGTGGAGGTGTGCTCTGATTGGGTGGGGGCTTAGCTGTGTTCTGATTGGGTGGGAGTGTGTTTTGAATGGGTGCTGTGTTCTGATTGGATGGGGATGTGTTTTGAGTGGATGGGCTGGTCTCAGCTGCCAGCCTTAGACCTGAACTGGTGAGTTGTGCTGCTTTTGTTCGGCTCCGTGTTTGTGGTGGTGCCATGTTTTTATCGTGGGTGTCAGTTTGCTTATTGTGTGGTTTGGAGGGGTTTAAAGTGGCTAATGTTGCAGCTGTAGTTAGGTTTCTGTTTTGTGGTTGTGTGTCGTTATCGTTGTGGGTTCAGATTTGCTTTTTGGATGGTTGTGTGGTGGTGATGTCATGTGATGTTATCATGAGTTTGGGTCTGGTATCATTCTTGGTGGTTGGGACTCGTCTGTCAATCAAGGCGGGTTTCCAATGGTAGGCGAGAGGTATCATCTCGTTTATTCATGCTGTGGGGGCGTTTTTCTATCTCAACTTCCCTTCGCCCTGTGCGTCAACTTCCCTTCGCCCTGTGCGTTCCCACAGAGAGGGACTCCTCAGGGTGCCACCGGTCAGAGAATGTAGACTGGTGGCCCCCAGGGGGAGATCTTTCTCTGTGGGCGCTCCGGAGCTATGGAACCAGTTACCGGTTGAGCTCCGGACGGCGCCGGATCTTCGTTCCTTTCGCTGCGATCTGAAAACATACCTGTTCGAACAAGCCGGCCTGGCCTGAGGGTGGGATTGCTGGGGTTTTTATTATCATTTTATTGGGGGTTTTATTAATGTATTTATTGTTTTTTATGGGCATGTATTTAATAACTTTTTAATTTTTGTAACTTTATGTTTTACTTTTGCCCTGTACACCGCCCTGAGTCCTTCGGGAGAAGGGCGGTATAGAAATATTAATAAACTAAACTAAAAACTCAATGGCTTCTCTGATTATTCTGTTGTTAAAATGTTCAATTTTGGCGATAGTTCTGGTTTTTTTAAAATCAATTTCGTGTCCCGTTGCTTTAAAGTGTTGGAACAGGGATGAAGTTTGTTCTCCCTTTCTGAGTGAGTTCCTGTGCTCTTCAATGCGTGCACTTATTCTTCTGTTGGTCTGTCCGATGTATGTGGTGGGGCAGGTGGTGCATGGGATTTCGTATACTTTTTGGTTTTCTAACCCAATTATGTCTTTGGGGTTTCTTAGGATGGTGGATATTTTTCTGTCTATGCAGAATGTTGTTTTGATGTTGTGTTTTTGGAGGATCTTGCTGATTCTGTCTGTGGAGAAGAACGAAGCTGAAGTCACCAGCCTGAGGATGACGGATGAGATTTCGTCGAAACGTTGCCCTGATACCTCCAATTCTACGTGGGAAAAAACCCGAATGACCAAAGATCTACATACAAACACCCGCAAAAACCTCAGAAAACACACACACACACACACACACACACACACACACACACACACATATATATATGTGTGTGTGTGTGTGTGTGTGTGTATGTATATATGTATATATATATATATTGGACGCTGAGCTTGTAGATCAGAAGGTCAGCAGTTTGGCGGATCGAATCTCAAGTGCCACGTAGCAGAGTGAGCGCCTGTTACTCATCCCAGCTTCTGCCAACCTAGCAGTTCGAAAGCATGTAAAAATGCAAGTAGAAAAATAGGGACCACTGCGGTGGGAAGGTAACAGCGTTTCGTGCGCCTTTGGCGTCTAGTCATGCTGGCCACATGACCACAGAGACGTCCTCGGACAAGCGCTGGCTCTTCGGCTTTGAAACGGAGATGAGCACCGGCCCCTAGAGTTGGAAACGAATAGCACACATGTGCAGGGGAACCTTTACCTTTACCTTATATATATGTGTATATGTGTGTGTGTGTGTGTGTGTGTGTGTGTGTGTGCGTGTGTGTGTATAAAACCTGTAACCTAGTGGGTGTCAAGGTTTTCTGTATTTTTGAAAAATTGTTCCCTAGTCACTGCAGTACAGTAGTGGCCAAAACTGTGGAAACCTTTTGGGAAAAGTGTATTTTGATGGCTAATAACGCCACTTTTTTTTTTGGAGTAGTACCATAAAATTATATATCGGTGGAAAGATAATTTAATCAAGAATGTAATGCAACATAGTTTGTTCAATTATCTGTACTGTATTCTATGAAAAGTGACAGCCAAATAAGCAGACAAAGGAAGCACAACTTGCTTAGGTTGATATCAGGTAGCTTTCCTTCATCTGATTGTAGCCAATGAGCATGAGTGTTTAGAGAGCAAATCAGGTGCCATCTTGTTTTGGCAATCAGCCAATCAGATCACAGTAGGATTCGGTTATTGATGTCATGTATTGAAGCTGAGAGGAAGGACATTTGTCAGTGTGTTATGTGATCGCTATCACATTGGTTGGGTTTTTTTGCCTTCTTTCATTTAGTGAGCTTGTAAAACATAATAAAATTAAAATAAGGGTGCAAAGAGCTGACTGGTTGCCCAGAAAGCGATGTAAAACAGTGTTATTAAGTGAACAAGGCTACAGTTATAAAGAAATTAGAAGAAAAATGGGTGGAAACTTAAACTAAAGGTGGCATTAATACTGTACACTTTTCCCAAAAGGTTTCCACAATTTTGGCCACTACTGTATGTTGCTTCTATTTCCAGTTGTGTTCATTCGAACTCTTAACTTTTCCTCCTAAAGTCATAATTGCTATTCTAGGACCCCAAAGCTTCCAAACATTGGCACATTATCTTGAGAAACTAAGATTCTTAATTAGAAGTGGGAGGCCATCAATTAGATGAAATTGCCAAATGTGCAATTCTCCGAAATCCTTAAAACCAAAAGAGGAATAATTAGAGGGGAAGACCACAACACAAGGCGGTGTTAATGGTGTATTTGTTGAGGAACATGTTCCTGACGCTTTATAATTCACAATTCATGATCAACAGGGTAACTCAAGAGGCATACCTCAGCATAATTTTATGCTGGATAACTGATGACCATAAATCCAAATAGGTTTTAACCACTTGGAAACTATTTTTCTGTGATTATATTTTAGATTAGAAGCCCACTTTAGTTTATACATTTGATTGGTTTCAGCATCTGTATTTTTTTATAACTACTTATTTATTAAATTTATTTGATGCCCATTTTGCTTTGCAACGAGTTTGAGCAACTGTACACATACAGTATATTGGAGCCAATGGAATCAGCATCCTGACGATAAAATGACATGTATAAGGCTTATTTCTATCAATTAATTGGGTAGTTTTTAAAATGCCAGCCTATTTGTCACTACTGAAGTATCCAAGTTATCAGAAAATGTATTTTATAATTGTGAAGCTTTGATATATCAACTTCTGCACTCTAAATGTTGGATCAACTACTATTGTTTTCCCTCCATCCATAACATAGATTCAAAATATAAAACCTGAAAGTGTGCTTTTTAAGTCATGAATACCATAAAATGTCCTATAACGTTAAGCATATTGCACACATCTTTTTGCACTGCATTTTGAAATATTGAAAATGTATATTAGCCTTTTAAATAGTTAATCCATGGTTAAATGAAAAATACTTCATCGCAAAGCCTTGAGATTCATCCCACTAAATTGCCAAACCAGAAATCTCTTTAGATATGTCAAGTAAATGCGTAGGTTTTAAGCACTGTTTAAACTATGGCGATAGAAAATTATTTTTGTTCCCTATTCCCTAATTTGCATAATAATACTGGACATACAGTTTATGGCAGTATGTCCAGAAGTAAGTCTATCAATATATAAATCTGGGTACCTCAAATGTCTACCTAAATAAGCTTTAATGGTAAAGCAAATGTTTTACAATTTGCTGGGTCAATGGTAAATGTCCAGGTAACAGCCAATCAGCACTCTTAATACTAATAGTAACGTACTGTTACAAAAATGCCACTTAAGCTTCAAGCTAACCCCTGATTTATACAGATTCCTATAAAAGTGATAAGAAACAAAGAAAGAAAGAAAGAAAGAAAGAAAGAAAGAAAGAAAGAAAGAAAGAAAGAGGGAGGGAGGGAGGGAGGGAGGGAGGGAGAGAGAGAGAGAGAGAGAGAGAGAGAGAGAGAGAGAGAGAGAGAGAGAGAGAAAGAAAGAAAGAAAGAAAGAAAGAAAGAAAGAAAGAAAGAAAGAAAGAAAGAAAGAAAGAAAGAAAGAAGAGGGAGGGAGAGAGAGAGAGAGAGAGAGAGAGAGAGAGAGAGAAAGAAAGAAAGAAAGAAAGAAAGAAAGAAAGAAAGAAAGAAAGAAAGAAAGAAAGAAAGAAAGAAAGAAGAGGGAGGGAGAGAGAGAAAGAAAGAAAGAAAGAGAGAGAGAGAGAGAGAGAGAGAGAGAAGAAAGAAAGAAAGAAAGAAAGAAAGAAAGAAAGAAAGAAAGAAAGAAAGAAAGACTGTTTTTTGCTAAAGAGAAGCTGCCATCATTTAGATATTGTCTTCTGACTGGTGAAAATATATATTTTCTTACACTTTTCCAGGAAAAAGCAGACAGGCAGTTATAGTATGCAGGTTTCTTTGTTTCTCGCTCAAGCTTCTTTAAGAGATCGTTGTCTTAAACACACACACACACACACACACACACACACACACACACACACACACACAGACAGGTCTTGTACAAAATACAGTGGCTTTCGAATAGACACTTTTGTACAGCAACAAGCAAGGAAAGAGCAAAGAGAATGTGCTGCCTGAACTATGCCTGGGGGGGGGGGGGAAAGGCAGAACTGTCCTGAGATTAGCCCCCTCTTACAAAAAGAAGGGAAAGAATGATAGGCAAAGAAGTCCGAGAATGAATCTTTAACTTGTTATCTCCATCCTGGCTCCCTTCTAGTCAATAGACGCTAAAGAGTTGATGCCAGTGGAGTCACACGCCCAACAATAAGGTGCCACTCTTAACTCCCAGTTAAAAGAGAGAAACAAGATAAAGCTTGAATTGGCAGGACACAATCACACCTCAGTGTAGCCTCCCTCAATCCCTGGGTAATCCTTTTACACAAAATAGAGTTTCACAATGTCAAGAGATACATAGATTCCCCTTTCCTGTCTGTGGTTTCCTTGTTAATTCTCACACCGTTCCACTGGGGTGTTCCTAATTAAAAGATGGCAACTGATTGGACAAATGAACTGTATCCTGTGGAAAAGGTTTCTCCGTAATAAGATGTGTCTTTCTTTTAAGTCCAATTAAATTATTCTATGGGTGACAAATCTTGTGGTTGGAATGTTGTTTGGGCCAGCTTCTTTCTCATTGTTTCTCTCTTTTTCACCCATTTTCATGGGGGGGGAGGGGAGAAATGCCGTCAAAGGTCAAAGGTCAAAGTTCGTTACCTCTGTTTTCAAAAAGTAAAATTGAAATTGGAAAATCTCTTTGTCCTGTGTAAGTCAGAAATGGTGCGAGCAACCCCATATTACTAAGACCCTACAGCAAGCCGTAGTAGATAATTTTCTACTGCAGGCAGCGGCTCAGGCTTCAAATATTTTGCAATTAAAACATTAATTAAAATACAATGTCTTCTTTTATATTCCCTATTTTACATTACGGCTGCAAACACCCTCAATAAGAATGTTGCTTTGAAATTCAGTTAACAATTTCACTTAGTTGTTATGGAATGTAGTTGATTCTCAGATCCTAACAATTGGCCTATCTGAGAATCTAGAACTGAAGGTACGTGGATAAGTCTAATCCAATAGCTGATTGTTCCTGATTTCAATGGGCTGAGTGGGGACAAAAGGAGAGAAAACATCCAAATTCTCAAAACTAAGTCCAAGGTTATTCCATGTATTCACAATTGCAAATGTAGAAACCCATGTGCTAATTTTTATTCAGTGTAGTAATTCATGGCAATAGTAGCAACCAGACCATTTGTTGTGATTCAGGGTCAGCCTGTGGGTTCAGCATTTGGGTCGGATGATTCAGAGGAGGAGGAGGGGGGTGTTGGACAGGTTGCTGAGGGGGTTGGAGAGCTTGCAGATGAGAGCCCTCAGCCAGGCCCCTCCCACCTGGTCACGACGCAGACCCAGCTGTGTGAGCCTGACAGCGTGGATGAAGATGACCCACAGCTGGCCCTGTTCAAGGACGCCCGACGCAGGAGGCAGTCAATCAGGAGTAAACAGAGGAAGGCAATGGGGCACCTCGGAAGGAGGCAGAGAGAAGCCACGCCCTGAACTGTATAGGTTGACTCAGCCTTCCATCCTTCTGAGGTAGGTAAAATGAGGACCCAGATTGTTGGGGGCAATTAAGCTGATTTTGTAATAATGCCGCTTGGGGTGTGTGTGAAAGCCCTAATAAGCAGGCATATACATAGAATGAAGGCTACTGCTAAGCTTGTAAGCCACCCTGAGTCTTCGGAGAAGGGCGGGATATAAATGGAATTAAAATAAAATAAAAAATAAAATAAAAGGGGAATGCGTGGGAGGGCTGGTTTGCTGAAGGCAACTGTTTGAATAGTTCCTGTTTCATGGTTCGTGTTTGCTCTCTTTGCTCTCTTTGCTCTGTTTATGTTTTTATGTTAATAAATTTGGCAGGCTTAGTTCCAGCCTCTTGCCTTCTTGTAAAAGGGGTTGTCCCTGCCTTATCTGCAGGGCCGGTAGCAGGCTGGTACAGAACACCATTGCTCTTTTATTAGTGGAAAAGTATGAAAGAGTGCCATCTTCTAAGATCTTCTGCTTGGACCTCTCCTGGATTGTTTTGCATCTGGAGAAACCAATATTAAATTAAGGCAAATATTGCTCCAAATGTCATTTTCTGGCACTATTCCCAGGATACACCTAATAGAATACAGGGATGAAGTAACTCCAACCTGCCAGTCTTGTTGTGGGAACATCCTAAATCAAATAATCCATGTTGTATACGTAGTCCGGCAAGAGAAAGGCGGGCAGATGGAT
This sequence comes from Vipera berus, assembly GCF_964194415.1. NCBI lineage: Eukaryota > Metazoa > Chordata > Lepidosauria > Squamata > Viperidae > Vipera > Vipera berus. Next base: position 116,849,101 of record NC_138206.1, on the reverse strand, counting down.
GGACAGATGGATGAATGGACAAACCGTCAGGTGTTTTTTTTTTAAAAAAAGACATTCTTATGCACGCTGGCTGAGGAATTCTGGGAATTGAAGTACACAAGCCATAAAAGGGCCAAGTTTGAAGACCCCTGCTATAGGAGGAGACGGGCAGGCATCAGCTGTAGCTGGAAACATTGCATCTGCTACGGACCTGCCTTTCCAAAGTACAAATTGGAGATGCAATTTCTAATGCACCAGAAGTAAAGGTAAAGGTAAGGTTTCCCCCGTACATGCGTGCTAGTCGTTTCCAACTCTAGGGTGCTCATCTCCGTTTCAAAGCCGAAGAGCCAGCGCTTGTCTGAGGACGTCTCCGTGGTCATGTGGCTGGCATGACTAGATGCCAAAGGCGCATGGAACGCTGTTACCTTCCCACCATAGTGGTCCCTATTTTTTCTACTTGCATTTTTATGTGCTTTCGAACTGCTAGGTTGGCAGAAGCTGGGAACCTGAGTAACAGGCGCTCACTCTGCTATGCGGCACTCAGGATTCGACTCGTCAAACTGCCGACCTTCTGATCGACAAGCTCAGCGTCCTAACCCACTGAGCCACTGCGTCCCTAATGCACCACAAGAAATGACTAAATACACAGGAAAAAGAAACCGTATTAACCGTGTTTAATTAATATACTTTTAAATTTTCATTAAAGGCAAATTGGTCTTAATGTTTGCTTTTGTAGTATGTACTTTAAGAGTGGTTAGCTGCCTCAGCCAAATAAGTTCACTAAAAATCAGATCAATAGTTTCTCCCCAAGTCTTCCTCCTGACATTGCCACAACTTTTCAGGTGTAGTGGCTTCCTGCTTTAAAAAAAAATATGATGCTTTCCTACAGGAAAGGCTCAAAAACAGAGCAGACTCAGTCCCTCCTAAGTGGCTGGAAGGTATCAGCAGATGCTGAAGTGGACAAAGCATCTCCTTGGCCAATTTATTCCAACTCTCTTTTCCTGCCCTGTGCTTGATTCCACTCCGATGGAATCCGAAGGCCGGGGGTTTCATGCCTCAAATGTACAAATGTCAATTTCCAAAACAAAATTTGTCAGCTAAGCCTGTAATTTCCATTTAGATTTGTTTCATTTTTCAAGGCACGGAAGCCGCCGAGCGGAGAATAGCTCGGCTTATAAAGCCTCTTTTCAAGTAACCCGAACTGTAATCTAAGGACTGTTTCACCCATTAACTTTTCCTGCAGCGGCGAGGTAAAAAAAAAAAAAAGGGCAGGAAAACAAATGCCCTTCTTTGCACACAATCTGCAAAGATTCTTCTTGTCAACGCGCCTGTCACTCGATGCTCCCGATCCAGTCCCATTAACCAATTGCCCACATGGCACATAATTAATCTTCCGGGGAGATTCGGAAACAAATCCTCTTCTTCTTCCCCGTTATTTTTCTGCAGCCTTTCTAAGGAAAAAAAAAAAACCTGCCTGCTTACGTGGCTTTTCTTCCCCCCCCCCTCTGTCAGAGAATGAAAGGCCCCTGAATCCAATGCATAGATCAAATGTGCAGAGGACCGACAGCTTTTCTCTGAGCTGCTCAAATTGTTGTTGTTTTAAATAGGAAATATTTGTAGCTTGGGTTTTAGATTTTGGCTGTGGTTTGTTCTCCAAGCTGGTTTCAATATAATTCCTGAATGTTTCATTACCAAACTAAGTAACGTCCTCAGCGGGGTTTTCTCGTCCTATTCTCTTTAGCTCAGAAGCGTCTTGTGGGCCAACGTGGTCAGTTGTTGGGATATATATATAAATCCCATTTATATCCCGCCCTTCTCCAAAGACTTAGGGCGGCTTACAATCTAAAGCACAAATCCGAGCAGCTGATTGGTTCTCTTGTTGATTGGCACTTCGAATTGTCTTTTTTTTTTTCTTCTGATAATCCAAAGATACATCTATGGGAGAGCTGATAAACAGGAGTCAAGCTTACCAGATGAAAAAAAATCGCCATTCCGGATTCAAGTTAGGACATATCAGCAATTTAGAAGAAACAGGCATGACGAGAGGAAGCTTGCTCTACTTGTCTAGAACAGGGGTGCCCAACCTCCGAGCTGTGGCCCACTACCAGCCCACAGCCAGTTTGGAACCGGACCACGCAAGCGGCAGGCAAGCGTGCGTACACGCACAACTCCATGTGCATGAATGGCGGGCGCTCGCACTCGCGTGCAAAACTCTATTTGTTGGTGTTGTCTGTGAAGCTCCCCTTGTGGAGATGTGTGTGCTCATGCGGGCACCTGCCAATCACAAGGAATCATCCCCTCTTTCCCCCCCCTCCGCTGGTCCGTAGGACTTGAAAGATTGGAGACCCCTAGTCTAGAATATATCATTGAATCTATCACTGACATTTTCTTGGGCGTTTCCTAATTCCTCTGCTGCCAGATTTTGTTCTAGGAACATGGGGGGTGTAATGTGTTGGGCCTTTTTACTTGAACTGATTTCCATGTGTCTTTGAATGCTGTTTGAGATTGCTTAATCAGGGAGTCTGTGTAACGGTCGCAGGCTGTCCAGACATGCAGTCTCCAGGACCACCATTGGTTGGCTCTAGGGCGGGAATAGGTTTCTTCAAACCTATTGGCCGCCGCCTAGTGGCCAGTTGTATAAATAGCTACATAGAAGCCTTGGTTACTAGTTCAGTTCCTGCTATTCAATAAAGCAATGTTCCTGCCTGAACTCTCTCGCCTCGTCTCCTGCTTGCAAGAAACCCAGTACACAACAGGGGGCATGGAACAACTCACAGACCAGGCTTTGTCTGGGTCAATTTATATTGTTCCCGCAATAGGGTCTCTCTTTTCTTGTCACTTAGTCTTCTTCCGGTTTGGTGGCTAAGAAGCTGACTTCTGTTTCAAAGGCTTTGCTGTCTACAAAGAGAGAGCAGGATTAGCTAAATTGCTATACTCAGCTTGGAAAGCATTTGCAATTCAAAAGAAGGCCTGGTTGCAATCTTGAAAAATTTGCCAGGCTGGCTAGCAAGCTGGTTAAGAAGGCAGGTCAAATCCTTGCCATCAGATTTTGCAAAAAGTAATAATAAAGCAGTTGGAGATAAGAGCAGAGAAGAGCAGTGGAACATGTGACTAATCATAAGATGAATGATTGCGGCAAAAGGAGCCCTGCCTTAATTCTTGGAATGCCACCATGTTTTACAGGGAGTGTGCCGGCTTAGGAGAAGCAATGAACTGATCCAGAGAGGGAGAGGATTCAGACACTGTGCTAAATCATAATGGGGGTTTGCTTCTGGGCGAATTCAGCCAACTGTATTTTGCATGAGTAAAAAGTTGTAGCTTAACTTAATGTGTGAAGTTGTGAAATACAAGGCAGAATCATATGTTGAAAGACAACGAAGGGGAGGAAATGGCCTTTTTAGGAGGAGGAGGAGGAGAAGGAGGAGGAGGAGGAGGAGGAGGAGGAGGAGGAGGAGAAGAAGAAGAAGAAGAAGAAGAAGAAGAAGAAGAAGAAGAAGAAGAAGAAGAAGAAGAAGAAGAAGAAGAAGAAGAAGAAGAAGAAGAAGAAGAAGAAGAAGAAGAAGAAGACTGATGCCAAAATGTATGGCGCTCAATAAAACCGATTTGTAATTTTGATTTGAATTTTGGTGATCTCAACGAACTTTGGCACTTTTAGTAGAGGTGGGGGGGAATTCATCTACTCAGCCTATAAACCTTTTTCTCTCTCCAACTTCTCTAGGAAATGTCAAAGTTGCCTTAAGAGAGCAACCTCGGGAGAATGAAGATTTTGTAGTTAATTTCAGGAGACACCACCAATACTACAACAACACAGCTAGAGGCTTTATTTAGGAGGCCTTGCAGGGGTTTCTTCCACCGGCTTTTGACTTTAGGTTAAAAGAAAGATTTCTCTTTCATTAAAAGGGTTTTAAGGAGGAAGAGAATCCCGGAGAAGATTATGGTCAAAAGAGAAATGCAGATGTTGAGAATTAGGTTCCAGTTGGTTTTGAAGAGAGACTGCTCCAGTCCAGAGAAGGTGTCAAATGAGGAATTAGTCTGGGGAGAGTCCTGTGAAATAGGCACGAGCAATAAAGTCCTAACTGAACTCTTCAGATGTGGATCCGATTGTTTGCACCTGTCATTAATCCTCCCAGACTGGCATTGGGCCAGACCAGATAAGATTTAGTGGCCTTCAAGGGTGGTGGTGATAATGGACCTTGCTTTCTCACACTTACGTAAAGATTCCAGACTAATTTCTGGCTTGACTCCTCCCTGGCTTAGCCAATCTCTCCCTGAGTAGATGAGGGAGGGAAAAATTTTAAATGATTTCAAGAGAAAACCAGAGGATTGCTTGGAATGATTAATGGGGAAAAAAATGTTCCAGTTTTTGGCATTGCCGGCTTGTTTCTCCATCTACATGCAAAATTAGGCTTAACCACTAAATAAAAGTAAACATTTTTTAGGGAGAGATTTGCAACCAAAGAACAGAAAGCTGGATTCGCACCCCAACGATTGCAGATATTTTAACATACATGGGGGTTGCAGGGGAGATAAGAATATATACCATTACTTCTTCCTAGCCCAAAGGCCGAGCAGTAATATGTCAAGACTATTTGTGCCACGGTTATAAACACACACAAATAAACTCAAAGATCTGCTGCAATGTTATAGTTATTGTTTTGTCCCTTGAGAAATAAAATAGGCCTCTGAATCATTGTGACTAACTATCACAATAATGTTGTAAGTGACGTTATGGAGCAGATTATTGTATTCAGGCTCCTGCATAATAAGAGAACATTAGCTACAGATGGACTAACTGTTCATTTCTTGAAAAGTAAGTATGCAGTGTAGCTCGCAACTGTTTCCGTTCTTTAAAAATGTTTTATATTGTGGGATCCAGTCAGTGGTGGGATTCAGTCGGTTCGCACCACTTCAGCAGAACCGGTAGCTAATTTTTTGTTGCCCAGGCTCAGAATGGACTTCCAGAAGCGGCATCCACACAGAGAACCGGTTGTGCACATATTTGAATCCAGTTAGGTTTTCTTCTCATTGTGTAAATCAACATACCTGTATCATTCATGTTTAAATAAGATGTTTCTTCATATACTTCAAAGCCATTGTTGACCGAAGAGTATTTCCTTGGCAGTGCATTGAAATGTGTGTCTAGCAACAAGGCTCAGCATTCTTAACAGGGAACATTGCAAAATTACCTCTAATAATTTTGCTTTTTTCCCTATTACATATCCTGAGTCCTGCTGCTACAGACACAATTCAAGGTGCAGCCAAGGAAATATTCACGATGAACGCAATTAGTCACAAAGATTCAGAGTCCTGTTTTATTTCTCAAGGGACAAAACAATCACCATGAAATCTGCGGCAGATCTTTGTATGTTGATTGGCGTGTGTTTACAACCACGACATAAATACAGCTAGTTTTCTACTTACGTTCACGACTGAGCCCAAAATTTCTGCTGCTAGGTGAGACGCTGGTTAAGTGGGTTTTGTCCCATTTCTACGCCCCTTCTTGCCACAGTTGTCAAGTGAATCACTGCAGTTATTAAATTAGTCACTCGGTTGCTAAGCGAATCTGGATTCCCTATTGACTTTGCTTGTCAGAAGGTTGCAAAAGGGGATCACGTGGCCCCTGGAAAACTGTGACCGTCATAAATACGAGTCAGTTGCCAGTGATCTGAATTTTTATCACCTGACCACGGGGATGCCGCAACAGCCTTAAGTGTGAAAAATGGTCCCAAGCCACTTTTTTCCAGGGCTGTTGTAACTTCGAACAGTCACTAAATGGATTGTGGTGAGTTGAGAATTCCCCGTACTCTTGGCATATTACTTCTTAGCTTTTGGGCTAAGAAGAAGTATAGTATCTATTCTTATTTCCTTTCTATATAGTCTTCTGCCAACTACATATCTAGTTTGTCAGGGTCAGGAGAAGTCAGGCTGATCCCTAAAGGAATGAACAGCTATGCAATCTTTTTTTTATTATTATTATTATTATTTTTATCAACTTGAGAATAATAACAGGGGAAAAAAGCATAAGGAATAAAACACAAAAGTTAAAGAATAAAACACAAATGCGGTGGTAAGTCGAGGAATATATATATATATATATATATATATATATATATATATATATATATATATATATATATATATATATATATATATATATTACAAATACATATACATAAATACACACACACACAAACACACATATACACACACATACACATACACACACACATACACATATATATATATAATGAAATGGGGCAAGAAATATATATATTCAAGTGGTCAGTCAAGGAATATCTATCTATCTATATTATCTATCTATCTATCTATCTATCTATCTATCTATCTATCTATCTATCTATATCTAACTAACTATCTCTCTCTCTCTCTCTCTCTCTCTCTCTCTCCATATATATATATATATATATATATATATATATATATATATATATATATATATATATATATATATATATTCCTTGACTTATGAATGCAGTTGAACCCAACATTTCTGTCACTAAGCGAGACACTTGTTCAATCATTTTGGTGCCCCATTTTACGACCTTTCTTACCACAGTGCTTAAGTGCACCACTGCAGATGGTAAGCGAGTCACACGGTTGTAAAGTGAATCTGGCTTCCTGGTTGTTCCTTTGCTTGTTAGAAGGTCGCAAAAGGGGATCGCCTGATCACCATCATAAATATGAGTCGGTGGTCAAGCGTCTGAATTTTGATCGCGTGACTCTGGGGATGCTGTGAGGGCCGTGTGAAAAACGGTCAGGCCGCTCTTTTCAGGGGCCACGGTAACTTTGAAGAGTCACTAAATGGACTGTTGTTAAGTCAAGGACCGCCCGTGTTTCCGTGTGTCCCGTTTGTTTACAACAGCCCCGAAACTTCACTTCAGAAGCTTCTCCATTTTTCCCTCAGGGGTGGAAATAGCAAATACAACTGAGGCGCAGAGCACCTGAGCAGCGGCGATGTGCCTTTGTCTACAAAATCAAAGTCAGATTTCAGGCTAGCCGCATAGCAACTTAATTGGGAACGCTGAATTCCTCTCAATTCCTCGCACCTGCCCGTTGAAGTACCACTGGGGTTTATCTGAACGAGATTTACTTTCAGATAGTGAAAATAGCCTCAGATCCGGTTTGCCAGAGGCCTGTGCCGCAGTGCACATTTAATGCTTCTCAATAAGTATCTAATTTTCGTTCCTGCTTGATTTTGGAAGTTTTACCGTTATTACACTGAGACTGTTTACTCATTTCTGCAGTTGGTCGCCTCAGAAGATTTACTGCACATCTCGCTTTTTTGGGGGGGGGTTGAGAAAGGGGGGAACTTGGTTAGCTTTCTTGGGGGATTTGTAATCATGAAGCGGGGAGGGGAAAAAAAGATTCTATATTTCAAAGATGACGTTAATGAGAGATCAGCCTGCCGTATCACAGGGAGGACAATGCTCTCGTTGTAGTTTTCTGAGAGACAAAAACAACAACAACAACAACAACAACAACAACAAAAACCTTTGCAATATGGCTGATATTCTGTTCCAGGGAGACAGTCTGGCAATCAAGACCTGCCAGTTGGAAACAAAGATCTCACTGTAGAGAGAAAACTGCTACTGCAATTGAGAAAAAGACAGACTTGCTGAATGGCTGCAGAATCATATGGCCATGGAATTTATGAATTACTGCAATATTAACATGGAGTATAATCAGCTTTGGATGAAGCAGCTCAGTGCAAAGATTGACCAGGGGAGTCAACAGGCTCCTTTCCCATCTTCTGTTCTACAATGGCTCCAGAAGCAGCAACAAGAGAGGTCTAAGTGACTGGAATCGTCTATCTGCAGGGTTTACACCTTACTGCACTACATATTACTCCGTAGCAGAAGTAATGTATACACTGCTGAGCTATATTAAATGTATGACAAAAGGAGGAGGTAGAATAGAATAGAATAGAATAGAATAGAATAGAATAGAATAGAATAGAATAGAATAGAATAGAATAGAATAGAATAGAATAGAATAGAATAGAATAGAATAGAATAGAATAGAATAGAATAGAATAGAATAGAATAGAATAGAATGTACCTTGGAGGTCATCTAGTCAACCCTCTGCTCAGGCAGGAAACCCTATACCATTTCAGACAAATGGCTGTCCAGTCTCTTCTTAAAAACTTCCAGTGTTGGAGCATTCGCAGCTTCTGGAGTCAGGTTGTTCCACTGATTAATTTCTCTGTCAGGAAGTTTCTCCTTAGTTTTAGGTTGCTTCTCTCCTTGGTTAGTTTCCATCCGTTGCTTCTTGTCCTGCCTTCAGGTGCTTTGGAGAATAGCTTGACTCCCTCTTCTTTGAGGCAGCCCCTGAGAGATTGGAACGCTGCTATCATGTCCCCCCTCGTCCTTCTCTTCATTAAACTAGACATACCCAATTCCAGCAACCGTTCCTTACATGTTTTAGCCTCCAGTCCCCTGATCATTTTTGTTGCTCTTCTCTGTAGTCATTCTAGAGTCTCAACATCTTTTTTACATCGTGGTGACCAAAACTGGATGCAGTATTCCAAATTTTGCAATTGAATAATGGGTGCTTTTCAGACAAAGAGGAGGAGGAGGAGGAGGAGGAGGAGGAACACATTAGGCCACTGACTGTTTAAATGCACTAGAGAGAATAGAGAGATTTCCAGAAAAGCTCAATTACTCCTTTCCATCTGCCTCATTGTTGAAAACATAAGGGAGATGCTGGGGCCTGAACTGGATTTTTCCCCCCCTTTCAGGGAATCTCAAGAACTGAGGTAGGCATCAGTGCAGGAGAGGTCGTCAATTGCCATATTGACAATTAAAAATAAATAAATCATGATGTCAAACAGTATTCCCTAGAGCCACCTTCTCCAACCTAGGCCCTTGCTAAGATTGCAATTTTTGGTCATGCCAGCTGGGAATGTTGAGCACTGCAGTCCCAACCCATCTGGAAGATGCCAAGTTGTGTTGCACCAGAGGGCTTTTAAGCTCAAAAGTGGAAATGTTGTTTGTTTAAGAAATTATAAATCAGATTTTGTAGGTTGGGGTTCAGAGGGACATGGCTAGCACAATACCGGCTTAAGGAAGCAAAAAAAAAGAATGATATCGGAAAGCTCAGAAGGAGCTACAGTGCATTGCAGCGAGTTAGAGGTAAAGCAAAGTGACGTGCCATCTCCTGTATCTGAGAAGCTTCATCAACTGCGGTCCATTTCATTGGATGATTAACTTCTTCTGCTCTTTCTCCAAGATTCTAGCTTTATATCCTTTTACAGTAGATTAGATGGGGCTGCTAAACAGGCCCGAGTCAGGTTCAATGCGTTAAGATTTGGGCCCCGATTGTTATTAGAATAACAGAAAACAGAATTGGAAAGGATCTCGGAGGTCTTGTAGTCCAATCCCCTGCTCAAGCAGGCAACCCTACCCCATTTCAGATCCATGGTTGTCCAATCTTTTCTTAAAAATCTCCTGTGTGGGAGCACCCACAAACTTCTGGAGGTAAGTGATTCCGCTGATTCATTCTTCTCACTGTCAAGAAAATTTAAATTAGAATTATTCCAAATTAGTTCTTCTATTGCCTACAGTCTGTTCTATTGAGAAACGTGCAACAAAGAGGATCAGGGGACTGGAGGCTAAAACGCATAAGGAACGGTTGCTGGAATTGGGGATGACTGGTTTAATGAAGAGAAGGATTAGGGGGGACAGTGTTCCAATATCTCAGGGGCTGCCCCAAAGAAGAGGGAGTCAAGCTATTCTCCAGAGCGCCTAAGGGCAGGACAAGAAGCAATGGATGGAAACTAATCAAGGAGAGAAACAACCTAGAACTAAGGAGAAACTTCCTGACAGTTAGAACAATTAATCAGTGGAACAATCTGGCTCCAGAAGCTGTGAGTGCTCCAACATTGGAAGTTTGTAAGAAGAGACTGGACAGCCATTTGTCTGAAAGGGTATGGGGTTTCCTCCCTGAGCAGGGGGTTGGACTAAATGACCTCCAAGATCCCTTCCAACTTTATTATTGTTGTTGTTGTTGTTAGTTGCGAAGTCGTGTCCGACCCATCGCGACCCTATGGACAATGTTCCTCCAGGCCTTCCTGTCTTCCACCATCTTCTGGAGTCCATTTAAGCTCACGCCTACTGCTTCAGTGACTCCATCCAGCCACCTCATTCTCTGTCGTCCCCTTCTTCTATTGCCCTCAATCTTTCCCAGCATTAGGCTCTTCTCCAGTGAGTCCTTCCTTCTCATTAGGTGGCCAAAGGATTTGAGTTTTAGCTTCAGGATCTGGCCTTCTAAAGAGCAGTCAGGGTTGATCTCCTCTAGGACTGACCGGTTTGATCGCCTTGCAGTCCAAGGGACTCGCAGGAGTCTTCTCCAGCACCATAGTTCAAAGGCCTCAATTCTTTGGCGCTCAGCCTTTCTTATGGTCCAGCTTTCACTGCCATACATTGCAACTGGGAAGACCATAGCCTTGACTATACGCACTTTTGTTGACAGGGTGATGTCTCTGCTTTTTAGTGTGCTGTTTAGATTTGCCATGGCTTTCCTCCCAAGGAGCAAGCGTCTTTTAATTTCTTGGCTACAGTCCCCATCTGGGAAAATAAAATCTGTCACTACCTTATTATTATTATTATTATTTTTATTATTATTATTATTATTATTATTATTATTATTATTATTATTATTATTATTATTATTATTATTATTATTATTATTATTACTATTATTGTTGTTGTTGTTGTTGTTGTTGTTGTTGTTATTTCTAAAACAAGCATCAGATATCCAGCCTTCTTAAATGTTTTTATGTCCATTGTATTGAAATAAACTACTATAGAGTTTTCCTTCGGGATCCTGTTCTTTTGACCTTTTAAAGTCCTTTCGAACAACTTCAAAGTTTTCTTAAGTTTGGTTAAGAGTTATAGTTGTTTCTTTCCTTTGTCCCAACAGTTATTTAACAAGGCCGATGGAACAGGCCTTCTAACATGTATATTTGACTACAGAAGACACTCAGTCTGGATCATCAACCATTATTTCCATCGTGACCTTGAGGGAAATTTAGCTTCAGCGGTTTTGTTTGGCACGAGATGCAATTTGAAGTCCCTCAGGTGAAATCAAACAAGCCATTTAGCACTATTATCCTACCTCCCCAATCTCACATAACTATCCTTCTTTGATATCTTGTGCATCTCCTGATCCAAAATAAGAAAATTAGTTTTTCAGATAACTTCATATTTTATTCCCCCGTAAGCTGAATGAATGAATGAATGAACAATTTTGTTGATCAAATGGCTTCTTCGCTTTTCAGAAAGTATAAAGATTCACTGACTACATCTAAAGGATGCCAGATTGGAAACTCTTGTTTTAAAAACTGTCATAAAAATAAATAGTACATTAGAAGGCGGGAGAAAAAACAACAACGAGGAATGAATGAATTACACCATTATTAAGCTCAACAGAATGCCCAACTGGTTTACAACTTCAACTTTCTTTTAACAGTCAAAAAATGGCATCTTGGAGCCAGAGTTCAAAGGATTAAAGTTTCCCACGAACTCTGCTAATGACTTAACAAAACGAAATGCCTGTTTTAATTGAAGTAAATTGATGGATTTCATTTAAAACTGCTGCTTATGAAAATGACATGGTTAAACAACTGCCTTAGAATGCGCTTATTTTTATCTGAATTGTCACAGAGAAAAAAATAATACATTTATTTTCTAAAATGTGTAAAGTGCCACGTTCACCGAGTACCAGCGTTGTTGTTGTTTTTTATTTCCCATGCACGTGATAACTATCAATGTCCCTTGGTAAGTAAGAGAAGCCTTGATTGGTTGCTCAAATCTAAGTTCTCCAGAGTGAAATTTGATGTCAATCCTCAGAATGATCTGGAAGCGCAAAATGAATTCTCTACTGCAGTGTTTTTCAACCTTTTTTGGGCAAAGGCACACTTGTTTCATGAAAAAAATCACGAGGCACTCCACCGTTTTCCGCACCGTTGGACCTCCCCACGGTCGCTACACGAATGGTCGTAAGTCGAGGATGGCCTGTGTTCTCAAGGGGTTGGACTAGAATAGATGACCTCCAAGGTCCCTTCCAACTTCTTCTTCTTCTTCTTCTTCTTCTTCTTCTTCTTCTTCTTCTTCTTCTTCTTCTTCTTCTTCTTCTTCTTCTTCTTCTTCTTCTTCTTCTTCTTATTATTATTATTATTATTATTATCCTCTTTATTTTATTTTATTTTATTTTGGGTCTTTTGTTTGTTTGTTTTTGCTGTGAAGGAAAAGGAAAGCTTGCATTTCTTTTTAATTTATCTTTCTGTATTTTCTTTTTTCTCTTCTTTTCTTTCTTCCTTCCTTCCCTCTCTTCCCTCCCTCTCTTTTCTTTATCTTCCTTCCTTCCTTTCTCTCTCCCACTTTCTTTCCCTCCCTCTCTCAATTTCTTGCTTTCTACTTGTTGTGGAAATTGGAAGCTACTTGCATTTCTTTTTAATTTTTCTTTCTGCATTTTTCTCCTTCATTTATTTTTCTTTCTTTCTCTTTCTTTCTTTCCTTTCTTTTTTTCTCTCTTTCTTTCTATCTTCCTTCCTTTCTTTCCTGCCTTTCTCTCTCCCACTTTCTTTCCCTCCCTCTCTCAATTTCTTGCTTTCTACTTGTTGTGGAAATTGGAAGCTACTTGCATTTCTTTTTAATTTTTCTTCCTGCTTTTTTTTCCTTCCTTCCTTCCTCCCTTCCTCTCTCTCTCTCTTTCTTTTCTATTCTCCTTTTTTTCTTTCTCCCTCCCTTTTCCCCTTCCCCCTTTCTCCTTTTTTCCCTTCCTTTTTTCTTTCTTTCTCACCTTTACCATCAAAAGCACTTCACTCCAGAGGGGGGGGGGACCCCAAAGGTTTTTAATTGCTTTGGTCCAAAGGACATTTTATTACGCAACGTATCAAAAGGACAAGTTAAAAAAAATCAGCCATGTAATTTTTCAGACGCAAGCGAAGCCTCCAAGAGCGAAGCAGTCAGATCCCTCTATTTCGGGCTGGGGCGAGGGGTCACGGCGAGCAAAGAAAGCGGAGCCAGGCAGCCGACCAGGCGGGAGTCTCGCATCCTCAGCCGCGCGGGGAGTAAGGAGTAAGCGGCGCATGCTGGGGAAGAAGAGCTTTTTCGAACGTTGCAGGCAACCAACCACGCAACAGCTCAGGCGAGCAGGACTGGCCGCCTGTCCGTCCTCTTCCGATAAGCGAGCCGGTCGCCTCTCCCCAGCTTCTCTCTCTTCAGCAAGATACCCTCCGAAGCCAGAGAAGGGGGCGGAGCTATGCTGCCGTGGAGCCCTGGTGCCTAGAGAGGTCGAGCCCACTTCTTTTCCCGGGCTTTTGCTTCCAGCGAAGTAGGGCCGTCAGCTTAGCCAAGGCTCCGGTGCCCAGTGCTCCCCGCCAGAGAGTCTTGCAGCGCCGCTCCGCCCGCAGCTGTTCCTCCTCCTCCTCCTCCTCCTCCTCCTCCTCTCACCGCTGTCTCCTAGGTCAGTGTTTTTTCAATTTTTCCCACGGCACACCAGGCAACATCTTGCGGCACACTAGTGTGCCGCGGAACAGTGGTTGAAAAACACTGCTCTACTGTACATCTTTTGAAGAGATGGTGCTAACAAGGAAATCTGATGTATAGAAGAAATCAGAAGAATTGTAAAAAAAAAAGGGGGGCAGGAGAACCAGTCCAAAATTAAGGACCGGCCAAATGTAAAGAGGTCCATAATGGTTTTACACGCTCCTTGAGCAATCACATAAACAACTTAGCTTGCTTCATTCAAAGTTGCCAAATAAAAATGTTAACACCAATTGTGGATATACAGTGGGTTGCTTACCACAAATCTCCTCACTTCAGTTTAATAAGAAGACAAAACGTTGCGTATTCTAATCAATTGAGGTTTTCTTACAGAATGATTTATCAGCCCTGGTTACTGATCTAGACCACGGTGGGAAAGAATTCATACATATATATATTCAGGTATTTTGTATCTTTGAAAACATTCACGGAAAACAATACATTTCTTTGAAGCTCAACGTTTTGGGCAGGTGGATTGAGCAAAAGCTCCTTGACATGCAAAGGCAACTGAATATACAAAGAAAGCAGAACGTAATCCAATTTGGGAGTCTGTAAATTGTAAACATTTTTTTTAAAAAAATCTATATCCCTAAGAGCTGGCGGGCTCCTACTATAGTTTGGCTAACTGCTGGAGGCAGAGAAAATCTCACATCCCAGAAAAGAAAAAAAGCCAATGTTATGTACTGTAATTGGCTGCGAAGCTATCATAACTGGATTTTGACTTGAAGGCAATTTACTGTATCCAGTCTTATGCTGTTACATGATGGGACACATTATTTCTCAGCCTTATTTCCAGGTGGTTTATAGGATAGAGGGAAACTCTCATTACAATGGTATAATAATAATGATGATGATGAATAGAATAGAATAGAATAGAATAGAATAGAATAGAATAGAATAGAATAGAATAGAATAGAATAGAATAGAATAGAATAGAATAGAATAGAATAGAATATATGGGATGGGATAGGATAGGATGGGATGGGATGGGATGGGATGGGATGGAATAGAATAGAATAGAATAGAATAGAATAGAATAGAATAGAATAGAATAGAATAGAATAGAATAGAATAGAATAGAATAGAATAGAATAGAATAGAATAGAATAGAATAGAATAGAATAGAATAGAATAGAATAGGAGTTGGAAGGGACCTTGGAGGTCTTCTAGTCCATCCCACTGCTCAGGCAGAAAACCCTATACCATTTCAGACAAATCGCTGTCCAATCTCTTCTTAAAAACTTCCAGTGTTGGAGCATTCAGATTCTGGAGGCAGGTGGTTCCACTGGTTAATTGTTCTGTCAGGAAGTTTCTCCTTAGTTCTAATTTGCTTCTCTCCCTGATTAGTTTCCATCCGTTGCCTCTTGTCCTGCCTTCAAGAGCTTTGGAGATTAGCTTGACTCCCTCTTCTTTGTGGCAGCCCCTGAGATATTGGAACACTGCTATCATGTTCCCCCATCGTCCTTCTCTTCATTAAACTAGACATACCCAATTCCAGCAACCGTTCCTTATATATTTTAGCCTCCAGTCCCCCGATCATCTTTGTTGCTCTTCTCTGTACTCTTTCTAGAGTCTCAACATCTTTTTTTACATCGTGGTGACCAAAACTGGATGCAGCATTCCAAGGCATTATAAAGTGGTATTAACACTTCACATGATCTTGATTCTAACCCTCTGTTAATGTAGCCTAGCACTGTGTTGGCTTTTTTGGCAGCTGCAGCACACGGCTGGCTCCTATTTAAGTGATTGTCCACTAGGACTCCGACATCCCTCTCACAGTTGCTACTATTGGGCAAGGTACCACCTATACTGTACCTGTGAATATGATTTTTCTTGCCTAAGTGTAAAACCTTACTTTTTCATTTTTTTATTATTAGAATTCTATCAGTACCAGTGGAAGGGAACTTCCATCAATGTTCTTCAAACTTGACAACTTTAAGATGTGTGAAATTCAACTCCCAGAATTCCCCAGCCAGCAGAACACTGATTAATATGAACAAACTTTTAGTATAGAATACCCCAACAAGAAGGATACATATTTTTGTTTTAGGGACAAATATTCTGGATCTTTCCAGAAAATTCTGTTTTTTTTCCCTTCTGACTGTGATGATTTAGTAGATTGTTGGGAATTCTGAACAAAGTAGGCCGAAAGGGTAGATTTTACACATACCCAAGCAATAAAGTTCGACATTCACAAGGAGACTTGTTCAAAACTCTGTTTTTAAACACACAAAAAATATAGTAATGAGTGAGCGTGGCAGATAAATATATTTAAATAAAATATGTTTCAGCATTCTTTTATTTGTTTAGAAATAAACAGGGCAAAGGAAAAAAAACCTCAATAGTGCCGTCAGTACAATATTTTGAAGATTACTCTTTTCTTCAGCAAACAGTAGTTGTCATCAAATAATCTGCAACACAGTGCACTGTTACAATATGATTAGCCATATCCATAGAGCAAAGCAATGAATAAATGAATTAGAAAGTATAGCAATAGTAATAGCCCTTAGACTTATATACCAATTCACAGTGCTTTCCGACACTCTCAGTGCTGTTTACAGAGTCAGCCTCTTGCCCCCAACAATCTGGGTCCTCATTTTACCGATTTTGGAAGGACGGAAGGCTGAGTCAACCTTGAGCCGGTCAGGATCGAACTGCAGGCAGTGGGCAGAGTTTGTCTGCAATACGGCATTCTAATCAGCACAAATTATTCCAATAATAATTCATAAGGTAAAAGTTTGTGGATCAATCCAAGCTAAACCTTTCGCAAAGCAAGGGTGCGTGGGTTTTCCTGTATCCAAAAATGGTAAATTAAGGCTGGCTATGTGAAAATAGCCAACAAAATTGCTTTGGTTCTTAGATTTGTGCTATGAGCAAGTCCACTTTATGCTTCAGTTTGAATAGCAGCTATATGTTGAATATAAATTTCAGATTTATTATAGAAATAACAATACATTTTATATATGCATATAACCAATAGTCCATGCAGCCATCCACCAAATACTTCAAAACATTTATAAAGCTTTATACTAAGATATATATTGTATTGCACATTCCAGAGAGCTAATAACAAAACTGTAAACACGCATAGCTTGATTTGCATTTTTTTTTAACATTCAACCAATAGTTTATGTGAAAAGGCACGTCAGTTAATAAAAGGTGAGCGATGGGGGGGGGGGAAATCTGTTTTCGTTGTTTTAATTGCCTCCCAACCAGTTGCAAAATATTGAGCCCGTATATTACAGTAATGCAATTTTAATTCGGATCCAAAGTATTTATGAATGTGCATGTCAAAATATGACAAATATGCGGCAGCATGCAAAATGTATATCTACTTTGGAATATGTAAAGGTCCTTTAACACATTATTTGTGATAGCAATTAAAAATATTTTTAAATATATATATTTTACCAAGTTGGTGTCATGTCAGAAAAACAGTGGAGGCTGGGAGTTTTAAATAAGGAATTCTTCTCCCTCGAACATTAGGAATATGTTAATCGCGACTTGCAGGTATATATGATGCGAAGCCTCGTTCCCGACTGCTACAGTCTTATGAATAATGTAGCCAAGTATTGTCTTGAACGTCTAAATGGGTCCAACGTTTTACGCAACTGGTTGAAAGGTTTACAGTGCTCGTAATCTTGCGAGCAAAGCTTCCACTTCAGGAATCGCGTCGCCTTTAGAACCGCCAAGTTCTATTTCGTCTCTTCTCTGGGTTCCTCCAGGAGTGGCTTTCTTTTTTCCAACAGTGTTTCTCTTTTCTAGCGACGGGTTAGCTTCGTTTTTACGATGACCGTCCTTGCACGTGGGGTTCCTTCCACTCATACTGTGGTGGGGATGTAACTTTTCTCCCGTCGGTGCCTTCTGGTTTTCTGTACGAAAGAAAACAAACCCGTTGTTGCAGGACACAACAGTGAAGTGCCTAACACCAGATTTACCCATTCACAATACTGGTTGAGCTAATCTTTGCCGCCAGGCCGCCCCATCCCAACTCGTTCGGGAGGGGAAAGCTTCTGCTACGCCCCACTGCTCTTCAAAGCAACCTCAGAGAGAAGATTTCTGCCTGATTTTTGAAGTACTCTCAGTCCTGAGATATGACTCTGGCTACTCCTGTTTGTTGGGGCTACAATGCTTCACTTAGTTGCAGGTTCACCTCGGCCGTTCACTGGGTCTCTTTGCAAAGATGGATCACCCCTTCCGCGAGCCAATGATTATCAGGCACCCTAAGAGGGTCAATGGCTGACTTTACCAGCATTGCTAAAGTAACATGGTGGATGAGATCTTTGCTTAGCCTAGAGAAAGTCACTCATTTAAACTCTACAGAGAACCTAGATAAACCATTACAATTTTTCTTGTTTTGGGTCGTTTTCCACAGTTCTTTCTTTCCACTCTCTCTCTCTCTCTCTCTCTCTCTTTCCTCCCTCCCTTCCGTCTCTTTCTCTTCCTTCCTTCCTTCCTTCCTTCCTTCCTTCCTTTCCTTCTCCTTTTTGTGCATGAGCATAAACTCACAAAAATGTTTGACATATGCTTTTCTGGGAAAGAACAATGGGAAGGCACAGCAATGGGAAAATTGTCTAGTGGGAAAACATAGTAGCTGGCAGTCTGCCATGAATAATTTTCAAGATGTTGTCAACTTGTCTCAGTTCAGGCAGTTTTCCACACACACCCCCTCAAATGATCTTAGAATTAAGCCAGACTGAGCACAGGATAGAACCAGCTTCAAATGTTACTTTATTCGTATTCTGTCTTTTATTATTTTTACAAATAACTCAAGGCAGCCAGCATATCCAACACAAATTCCTCCTTCTATTCTTTTTCCCTTCACAACAACAATCCTGTGAGGTGGGCTGGGCTGAGAGAGAGTTCAAAGTTACCCAGTTAGCTTTCAGGGTTAAGGCAGGACTAGAATCCTTTCTAACCTGGTGCCATAACTAGACCAAAATGTAAGTGAAGACATGCACTGAGGTAAAAGTTCTGACAAGAATCAAAAGGAAGGACAAATTTTTATATCCCTTGATTCATGAAAACGGGTAAATTCTGCCTGTGTTGAGGTAAGCTTAATTCATTCAAACAATGTATAGACCAGGGGTCGGCAACCTAAAAAAGAAAAAGAGCCACTGGGAACCGGTTCCATCACAAATTAAAAAAAGAGGGAGCCGCGTGCGTGTGTCCATGCACGCGCATGCGCAAAAAGGTTTTTTGCGCATGCGCGGACGCACGCGGCTGCCATTTTTTAAAAAATGAGATGGAACCGGTTCCCGGTTGCCCGATGGCGACGGCCCGTCTGCAAAGCTGCCGCTTTCGGCAGCTTTGCAGACGGGCCGTGGCAGCTTCCTGAAAGAGCGGCGCCCCTGCCCATTCCGAGAGGTGCGCGCGCACCTCTCCGAACGACCGGAGGTGCGCGCGTACCTCCGCGCGAATGGGCAGCGGTGCCGCTCTTTCAGGAAGCCCGCCGCGGCCCGTCTGTGAAGCTGCCGAAAGTGGCAGCTTAGCAGACGGGCCGCGGCAGCTTCCGCAAAGATCGGCGCCCCTGCCCATTCCGAGAGGTGCGCGCGCACCTCTCCGAACGACCGGAGGTGCGCGCGCACCTCCCCAAACCTTTGGGGAGGTGCGCGCGTACCTCCGTGCGAAGGGGCAGCGGCGCCGCTCTTTCAGGAAGCTGCCGATCTTTGCGAAAGCGGCAGCTTCCTGAAAGAGCGGCACCGCTGCCCGTTCGCGCGGAGGTACGCGCGCACCTCCCCAAAGGTTTGGGGAGGTGCGCGCGCACCTCCGGTCGTTCGGAGAGGTGCGCGCGCACCTCTCGGAATGGGCAGGGGCGCCGATCTTTGCGGAAGCTGCCGCGGCCCGTCTGCTAAGCTGCCGCTTTCGGCAGCTTCACAGACGGGCCGCGGCGGGCTTCCTGAAAGAGCGGCACCGCTGCCCGTTCGCACGGAGGTACGCGCGCACCTCCCCAAAGGTTTGGGGAGGTGCGCGCGCACCTCCGGTCGTTCGGAGAGGTGCGCGCGCACCTCTCGGAATGGGCAGGGGCGCCGCTCTTTGCGGAAGCTGCCGCGGCCCGTCTGCTAAGCTGCCGCTTTCGGCAGCTTCACAGACGGGCCGCGGCGGGCTTCCTGAAAGAGCGGCACCGCTGCCCATTCGCGCGGAGGTACGCGCGCACCTCTCCAAAGGTTTGGGGAGGTGCGCGCGCACCTCCGCCCATTCGGGGAGGTGCGCGTGCACCTCTCCAAACGGGCGGTGCCACTCTCCATTTGGAGAGGTGCGCGCGCACCACTGCCCGTTGGAAGAGGTGCGCGCGCACCGGGCGGCTGGGAGCCGCAAGAGACGGCTCAAAGAGCCGCATGCGGCTCCGGAGCCGCAGGTTGCCGACCTGTGGTATAGACGTTCCTGAGATATTGCATTGAAGGACCTCCAGAAATATTCTGGAGATTTGATCAATTCTTCCCACCTTGATGTATAATAATAATAATAATAATAATAATAATAATAATAATAATAATAATAATAATAATAATAAATAATTAATAATAATAATAATAATAATAATAATAATAATAATAATAATAATAATAATAATAATAATAATAATAATAATAATAATAATGCCCACCACATGTCTACTAAACTAAAAGTACAGCAGCTAATGCTGGACTTGACAGAAGCAATTTCAACAGTTCTACAGAAATCTGAACATACATTTCTGTAACCTAAGCAGTGTCTTCTCAAGTTGACCTAGTGTTCTGTCCCAGCCTACGTGACTCCTTGTTAACTAACAAGGACAAACCCCTCTTCCAACAAGCAGGCTGGAAACGCAGGAAAAACAAACCCCTTTTAATATTATTTACAGACCTGCAAAATGTCCCAAAAGCAAAGGCAAACAAAAAAAGAATTCAAACGAAGAAGTGTTCACAGGCAAGGCAATCAGAACATGATCCCATGAAACGTGAGTCCTTTGCAAACGGTTGCCTTCAGCAACCAGCACCACCCACACCTTCCCTTTTTATTATGCAGCCCCAAGGCGTGGCTTGTCAATGCCTTCTCCTCCTCCCTTGGAGCCGCTCCATTGCCTCCCTCTGTCCTACTCTTGTTGCCTGTCGGCATTTGCAAGCGTCTATGATTTCCTCCAGCTGTGAGTCCTCAGAGTCTGACTCAGCTTCCCAGTACAGCTGGGTCTCAGCCTGAGCACGAGTGGAGGGGCCAGGCTCTTCATCAGATTGTAAGTCCTGGAGCTCATCAGAGCCTTCCTCCAACTCTGACGGCTCTCGAGGCTCCCCAGACTCAGCTGCCAGGTCCACTGGCTGGCACGGAATCACAACACCTAGGTCACAGTTGTTTTGAGGAAAATTGGGGAGGGGGGGAATGCATCAAACTCCGAAAGGAGGATAAATTGAAAATAAGGTAGAGGTTATTGTCTTCTAGCACAGGGGTCCCCAATCCCTGGTCCGCAGACTGATACCGAACCACGGGCACTTAGGAACCCAGCTGTGCAGCTGGAAGTGTGCTAGAAAGCGCGTCTTCCATCTCCAGGAGTGGGGCAAGTCTGCAGGAGAAATCTCCCCCCTCCCCCCCTGCCCAATCCATGGAAAAATGGTCTTCCATGAAACCAGTCCCTGGTGCCAAAAAGGTTGGGGACCTCTGTTCTAGCAGGAGAAACAGAGAAATTTGTATAAGCCTACTGATTGGCTGGCATCAACTGCCCTCAGAACAGTAACCATTGGGGATGGATGCTCATTTTAGCTGGCATTCTAGAAGATGAATAAAACTTATTTTAGCTCTGTGTGGGGGCCAACGGTCGCTTTAACTGATGTGTCAGTGTACAGATCGGTACGCTGATTTCACAATTTCCCAGGAACAGGAATGGAGAGTTTATTTGCTCAAGTAAGTTTACAGTCGCGACGGTGAGTCAATTAACAGGACTTCCCGGTCCATAGAGAAAAAGAAATTGAAAACCCAAATAAAGATATTTTGGAACTGAAGCTACACCACATAGGCATATTTCTTTTTCTTATAAACGTGTGTCCATGAGTAAGTCTGATCATTTCAATAAACAGCAAAAGTCCCCTTTTTCCTATATAATTCAGTTCTCCCACCAGTTAAAAAAAAACTTTTTTTTTACGTTTTACATTCAGGCAGGGAAAAAAAAAAACCACAAAGGTACAAGTACAGATTGGGCAAGACCTGGCTCAAAAACGGCAACTGCGAGAGGGACCTTGGCGTCGTAGTGGACGATCACCTGACTATGAGCCAGCAGTGTGCAGCAGCAGCCCAAAAAGCTAATACAATCCTGGGTTGTATAAACAGAGGCACAGAATCAAAATCACAAAAAGTATTAGTACGGCTTTATAAAACCCTAGTAAAACCACACTTGGAAGACTGCAGCCAATTTTGGTCACCATATCACAAAAAAGATGTTGAGACCTTGGAAAAAACAATTCAGAGAAGAACTAAGATGATCAGAGACCTGGAGACTAAAACTTACAAAGAACGGCTACGGGACTTGGGTTTGGCTAGTAGTCTGAAGAAAAGGAGAAATAGGGGAGACATGATAGCAGTATTCCAGCATTTGAGGGGCTGCCACAAAGAAGAGGGGGTCAGGAGTAACAATGGTTGGAAACTGACCAAAGAGAGAGGCAACCTGGAATTAAGGAGAAACTTCCCAACAGTGAGGACAATTAACCAGTGGGACAGCTTGCCCCCGGAAATCATGGGATCTCCATCACTGGAGATTTTGAAGAAGATGTTAGACAGTCACTTGTCTGAGATTTTATTTATTTATTTATTTATTTATTTATTTATTTATTTAATTTTAATTCCATTTATATCCCGCCCTTCTCCGAAGACTCAGGGCGGCTTACAAGCTTAGCAGTAGCCTTCATTCTATGTATATGCCTGCTTATTAGGGCTTTCACACACACCCCAAGCGGCATTATTACAAAGTCAGCTTAATTGCCCCCAACAATCTGGGTCCTCATTTTACCTACCTCGGAAGGATGGAAGGCTGAGTCAACCTTGAGCCTGGTGGGATGCGAACCTGCACTAATTGCAGGCAGCTGGTGTTACTTAAGGAGGCATTAGCCCACTGCTCCACCAAGATGGTATAAGGTCTCCTGCTTGAAGACCTCCAAGGCGCCTTCCAGCTCTATTCTATTCTAACTATACAGGTAATCCTTGACTCACAACAATAGTGACCGTTTAAAGTTACAATGACACTGGAAAAAGGGGACTTGTGGCTGTTTTTTCGCCCTTACGACCCATTGCAGCATCCCCCAAATTTCGGATGCTTAGCAACCGACTCACGTATATGATGGTTGCAGTGTTCTGGGGTCATGTGATTCCCCTTTCGCGACCTTCTGACAAGAAAAGTCAACGGGGGGGGGGGAGAGCCAAATTCACTTAACGTGATACCAAGTTAACAAAGAATTAATGCAAAATGGGGCAAAATTCACTTCACCACTGTACGTTTTTCACTCTTATACCCGTTGCAGCATTCTCATGAACATTGTGATCAAAATTCGGACACTTGGCAACTGACTCATATTTATGACGGTCGCAGGATCATATTTTGTGACCTTCTGACAAGCAAATTCGATGGGGGAAGACAGATGCTTTAACAAACGTGTTGCTAACTTAACACTTGCAGTGCTTCGCTTAAAAGCTGTGGCAAGCAAGGTCGTAAACGGGGGGGGGGGGCAAAATCCACGTAAGTACTGTCCCATTTAGAAAGGGGGGAAAAATTGGGCCCAATTCTACAGGATCACCTATACACCTACATGATAATCCGATTGCGTATGGGATCTTCCATGGACTTCCAACGTGCCTGTGCTTAAAAAGCCCTAGAAATGTCATTCTCGAACCTTTGTTCGTTCCCGGGACGTGCTCGACGAAGAATAAAAAAAACGAACTGCCGATTTTTAACTCAAACAATACGTCAGTCAAAAAAAACCCTTCAAATGCACTTCTCCCTTTTTAACCAACCTCCTGAGAGATCTCAAACTTTTTCTTTCTTTCTTTTTTTTTTAAAAAGGAATATTCAATATTCATATAACCTTGAACAAGGCTTGAAAATGGCTTCAACAAACTTGACATGACATTTAGGGAGGGGGGTGTTTTGGGTTTTTTGGGGGGTTAGGCGCTGAAAGATGTTCCATCATCCCAATTGTAATGACTTTGGAGCACAGGCAGTCACTCATGACAGTGTGTTTTATGTGACTGGTGAAAATCCCTACCGAAAACAGCTTGTACATTAAAAGGCTGCTGCTGAAGATATTTACTACACTGTCAGTCCCTGACCGGGGGCTCACGGTGATGGATGAGTTTGTTTTTTTTTACACAGTTTCTTGGGCAATCTCGACAAAAATTCTAGCAAGTATGATCACCTTTTGGCCGTTGGGGAGAACATAAAAACCGTCTTCTGCAACTTCCTTTATCACGGGGGCAGTTGATACTTAAAAATCTAATAACGCAGGAGCAACGTTCATTTAGTTCTGCTTACTGTATGATAAAATAACGTAAAGGTATTGCCAGGATTAAACCCTGCACAAAATGGTTAGATGATGTGCTTTGGGGGATGTCTGTTAAGTATGTAAATTTGTTTTCTGAGGGAGGTGCGCGGTGCACACATTCACGGGCGCGCAGTTTCCTTCAAGAGAAAAAGAATAATCCTGTTAGACTGAAAAAGAAGAATAGGTATATGAGAGGCAACTGGCAATTCAACAACTCCATACAGGCTCTGGATATTTTCTTGGGGAAGAAAACCATTTTCCTGACATGTAAGTTCACCATACGCAGAAAGATTTTTACGGGACATATTTTAAACCTGCTAGGTAGATAATAATAATAATAATAATAATAATAACAATAACAATAATAATAATAATAATAATAATAATAATAATAATAATAATAATAATAATAATAATAATAAAGTTGGAAGGGACATTGGAGGTCATCTAGTCCAACCCACTGCTCAGGCAGGAAACCCTATACCATTTTGGACAAATGGCTGTCCAGTCTCTTCTTAAAAACTTCCATTTGTTGGAGCATTCACCGCTTCTGGAGGCAGGTTGTTCCACTGGTTAATTGTTCTAACTATCATTAAGTTTCTCCTTATTTCTAGGTTGCTTCTCACCTTGATTATTTTCCATCCGTTGCTAGGTGGAAGGGTAAAATATATATACTTTTCCTTTGTGCATTCCTCCCCCCCCCCGTGTTTATTAAAAGAATATTCAAATTTGGGTTCATAGGTAGCCCTTGCTTAAGAACCATTGGGACCACAATCTTGGACATTGAGCGAAGTGGTTGTTAAACTAGAAATCACATGACTACTTTGCTCAACGGCTGCAATCTCAGCACATCCAGTTGCAGTCATTAAACATTCCTGCAAGTTGTTAAGTGGATGAACGGATGGGTGCCTCAGCGGGTAGACTTATAGAAAGACAGGGCTTGGAGAAATAGATGTCAGACATTATGTATATTTGGAACTTGCAGCATTTGATGTGAGCGTTGAGCAGAGAAAATTCAAATTCTGGCTAGACGAAATTTAATTTCCCTAGATTGTGGTTAAACGTAATTGTAGGTTTGCAGATATCTATTATATAAGGTAGCAATTTGAGCACGTAGAGCACTAGTTTTACTCCGAAATGAATTATTTCGAAAGTTGCCTCTTTGGAAGTAGATGGGTTACAATCTACATTAGTTGATCAATGTGCACATTTCTGATGACCTACTATCTTCTTAAAAGACAAAACATAACAAGCACTATCAAAGCAGCCTTGCAAATTCTATCCGTTGGCTGAATTGTAAAAGAGCTGTTGTTTTGGGCTCTTTAAAAATCAGAAGTAATAACATCAACCTTTCTCTCTCTCTCTCTCTCTTAAAACAAAGTATTTGTGGTATGCCTCATTTCTAAATCTTTCCCAGGAATAAACCATAAAGATCTCCATTGAAGAAAGTCTTCCATATCCAGCGTAGCTGATACAATTAGCTGGGGAAAAATTTGGGGAGAAACCCCCGAAGTTGGTGTGTTGATACATTCCAACGACCTTCTCTTGACTGATGAAGTTGCTTGGATGATCAGTGAAACATCTCAGATTAATAAAGTTTGGTCCACAACATACTGATAGTCAAGTGGTAGTTGTGTTTTTAAGAGTTTTGGGATGATATGTATGGTAACAGAATCTTTAATTTGGAATTAATGGACAATTTACTACAGAGGAAGAGGAAGAAAGTTTTGTGGGTTAATGTGGGTTAATTTGTGTAAGAACTATCTATTATAGCCTATTTTGGCTAGAGAGGTTAATAGGGATAGGTGCTTGTGATGTGTAAATGAGAATATGTTTAGGAAATAGTGAATTGTGGAAGAACATAGATGGGAATGACGCTAGTTTTCTTTTATTTTAGTTCTTTATACATATTTAGTATTATTAAGGATTGGTTTACTCTATATAAGCTAGAGAGTGATGGATTTTAGAGTTTATAATTGTTAGTATATGATTGTTTATGATTGCTTTTTAGATATATACCTTGTATTTTGCTCTGGGAAGTCGGGGGGGGAGGGGGGGAGGAGGGGGAGTAGGGGGGGGAGGCAGGGGAGGGAGGAGGGAGAGGGGGAGGGGGGGGATAGGGGGGAGGTAGGGAGGGGAGGAGGGAGGGGGAAGGGGGGTTTTCTAAAGGAAAACTGTATTTTAAAACTTTTCAATTAAAAAAAAAAAAAAAAAATAAATGAAAAAATAAAGTTTGGTCCAGTTGCTATGATTCAACCTTTTAGACTCGCTTGAGCTGGATGATTGAGCCCTCTTGGACATTTTGCAACCTTTGGACAAGCAAAGTCAATGAGGAAGCCAGCTTCACGTAACAATCGTGTTACTAGCAACTGGAGTCATTCACGTAACCAGTGGGCCAAGAAAGGTCGTAAAATGGGGCAAAATGTGGTGGCGCAGTGGTTAGAATGCAGTATTGCAGGCTAACTCTGCACTCCCGTTGCCAGTTCGATCCTGACTGGCTCATGTTTGGGGCAATATGCTGACTCTTGTAAACTGCTTAGAGAGGGCTGTAAAGCACTGTGAAGTGGTATATAAGTCTAAGCGCTATTGCTAAAATTCACTTAACAATGGTCTTGCTTTTCAATGAAAAGTTTGGACTCTATTGTAGCCCTAAATTGAGGGCCACCTGTATATTCTTTAAAGAAAAATAGCTGGATCCCTCAAATCTCAACCTGCCTTAAGAGAAAAATATCTACTGCTAGCAATGACAATCTTCGCATACCGAAGTAGTGTACGTTTTCTCCTATAATTCCTGTAGATAATATAACAATCAGGAAAAAATATATTTGTAGATACTTAGCTTCTCCACACATATCTAGCATTAGAAATGAATACTGCAGCATGGGTATGAAATAGCACTGGCTTGAAATGAGAATTTAATTCTTAATAGCAAATGATAAAAGTCTGACCAACATCTTTGAGAACTTTCAGTTCAGCAACTCTGTGCAAACATAGGTGGGGGTTTTTTTGGGGTGTGTGTGCATAATTTTATTTTTTTCTAGCCCTAACTCTTCCGTAGATTGGTAGAAATTGTATTTCTAAAGGTTTTCTATATGGTTCAGAATTGATTCACCTTATTTTTTTTCCTGATTTGGATATAATTAATCATGTCAAGAAGAGAGCATTAAATGTTATGAGGAAGACACTGGACATTTTTCTTGTGGTATATGCACCAGGAAAGGAGATAAATGCAATAGTTTCCTATTTCCTTCAGCAAAATAGATATTTGTCAAGTCATATATTATACTTTGCTTGCTTGCTTACTTGCTTTTTCCATAAAAATATTCACCATTTGGCTAGGAAAAGCAAAGGAGTTTTCCAAAAGCAGAGATGCCTTGGTCCTTGCTCATAAATGGAAGTATCTGATGTCCTACATTAACAGAATAGTGCATCCAGTTTTCGTCACCATGATGTAAAAAAAAAGTTGTTTAGACTCTAGAAAGAGTGCAGAGAAGAGCAACAAATATGATCAGGAACGGTTGCTGGCATTGGGTATGTCTAGTTTAATGAAGAGAAGGATGAAGTGGGACATGACAGCAGTCTTCCAATATCTCAGGGACTGCCCCAAAGAAGAGGGAGCCAAGCTATTCTCCAAAGCGCCTGAAGGCAGGACCAGAAGCAACGGATGGAAGCAACCTGGAACTAAGGAGAAACATACTGACAGTGAGAACAATTAATCAGTGGAACAACCTGCCTCCAGAAGCTGTGAATGCTCCAACACTGGAAGTTTTTAAGAAGAGACTGGACAGCCATTTGTCTGAAACGGTATAGGGTTTTCTGCCTGAGCAGGGGGTTGGACTAGATGATCTCCAAGGTTCCTTCTAACTTTATATTATTATGATTATTATGATTATTATGATTATGATTATGATTATTATTATTATTATTATTATTATTATTATTATTATTATTATTATTATTATTATTATTGTTGTTGTTGTTGTTGTCGTTGTTGTTGTTGTTATTAAATGATGGTTCCTAAAAAATATTTTTAAATAATGTCAAATTCACAGCATTTGGATCCAAGTTTAATCTTCTCTATAGTCACTTAGATGAGATGGGCCATGGACAAATTTAATAAATAAATTTGATAGAACATCACAATAGCACTTAGACTTGTATACCGCTTCACATTGCTTTACAGCCCCTCTCTAAGGGGTTTACAGAGTCAGCCTGTTGCCCCCAACAATCTGGGTCCTCATTTTACCGACCTCGGAAGGATGGAGTCAACCTTGAGCTGGTGAGGATCGAACTGCTGGCAGTGGGCAGAGCCATCCTGCAGTGCTGCATTCTAACCACTGCACCACCCCAGCTCTTGCTGCGGGCTTAATGCCAGTCAAGTTCAATTAAGGAGACTGCTCAACTTTCTTGCTTTTTTAGAATGTAAAAAGCTGAGCCCACATTTGTTCTAAGAAATGATACGGGGGTTTCTCCTACCATGGTGTTGCTTTCACTGTCGTGGTGTGTCTTTCAATGCCTTCCATAGAAGACAGCAAGAGGTACTTCGCTCTGGGGAACAAGGACAGCAACACCATCCCAACGTCTGCTTAGCAAACCAATCCACAGGCCACTGTCCAGGAGCAATGAAACTATTGCTTTTCTGTTGAAGTTGCGGTACTGACTTGATTACGCTTGCGTAATTCAATGAAGCTATGAGCTATGCCGTGCAGGGCCACCCAAGACGGAAAGGTCATAGCAGAGAGTTCTGACAAAACGTGATCCACTGGAGAAGGAAATGGCAACCCACTCCAGTATCTTTGCCATGAAAACCCTATGGGCAGTACCAAAAGGCAAAACGATATGACGCTGGAAGATGAGCCCCTCAGGTCGGAAGGCGTCCAATATGCTACTGGGGAAGAGCAGAGGGCTAGTACTAGTAGTGCCAGAAAGAATGAAGCGACTGGGCCAAAGCCGAAAGGACGCTCAGCTGTGGTTATATCTGGTGGTGAAAGGAAAGTCCAATGCTGTAAAGATTTTTTGTGAGCTTAAATGGACTCCAGAAGATGGTAGAGGACAGGAAGGCCTGGAGGAACGTTGTCCATGGGGTCGCGATGGGTTGTACACGACTTCGTAGCTAACAACAACAACAAGTGTTTAACAGCACTCCCTGGGCAGTTTACAATGTTAGCATGATTTGCATATTGTCCCCCACAATTCTGGGAAGGATGGAGGACTGAGTCAAAACCTTGAGTCCATCAGGATCAAACTCCAGGCTGTGGGCAGAGTTATCCTGCAAGGCTGCACTCTAACCACTACACCATTAGAGTTCCCTATGCCAGTGGTGGTGAACCTATGGCACACGTGTCAGAGACGGCACTCAGAGCCCTCTCTGTGGGCACACGCACCGTCGCCCCAGTCCCGCCTCCTCCCACGGCACCCTCCTCACCAGCAGCCCCCCCCCAGAGGAGAGTCGCCCCCAGGCGTGGCCCACGCGAAGCAGTGCAGCCAAAGATACGGTAGCCAGGCAGCGGGGACAAGACTCCGCCCTTGCGCCCCATCGCGCACAGAGGATGCTGTGGGGCAACGGTGGAGGGCGTGGCCACCATGGCACTGATGGGCTGCCTGGGTGATCTGTGGAGGGCCGTGGAGGTGGTGGGTGGCCCAGCAGGCAGGGCAGAGCAGGGACAGGGGTGGTGGGGGGGCGGTTTTGGGGGCACTCGGTCTCTAAAAGTTTCGCCATCACTGCCCTATGCAATAAAACCATCTCATGTAAATGCTCTTAAGCTGAACCAAACGCTCCATTAATTAGGAAGAACAGTTTGGGGAGCCGGGATACGCTGCTCCTTTGGTAGAGGGACAAGTTTTAAAATGGAGATGTGTTTTCTCAGTGGAAGAACAGAGAGTCAGTTCTGTTTGAATAGATAATCATACCTTCATTGATTAGTCACACTATTGATTCAACTGTCAGCTCCTCTCCTTATATCCCAAGCACTTACTGCTACCTTTGGCAACTACGTTCTAGGTTTCTCCGTGCATTTTTAATGAGATGCTTATACAGTCCCAGTTATCCGGCAGTATTCCAGCACTCCCGTGTTCACAAACACTGGGAAAGAATGCATACACGCCTACGTCTGTCACGTCCCGGGAAAGGTCTGACGTTTTCTTCCTCTTTAAATAGAGAAGAGGAGAAACAAAGAAAGTGACCAGGTAAAGAAAGATTGCCAGTTCTGCAATAACACACACACACACACACACACACACACACACAATCAGATATTCAACAGGAAGTTCCGCATTAAGAAACTATATTTACTGAAGTTTCATCTTTTATAGAACTATCATCTGGTCGTGTGTGTGTGTGTGTGTGTGTGTGTGTGTGTGTGTGTGATGACTAACTAACTACTCTATCTATCTATCTATCTATCTATCTATCTATCTATCTATCTATCTATCTATCTATCTAACATCTATCTATCTACCTATCTATCATCTATCTATCTATCTATCTATCTATCTATCTATCTATCTATCTATCTATCTATCTATCTATCTATCATCTATCTATCTAATCCATCTGTCTGTCTGTCTGTCTGTCTGTCTGTCTGTCTATCTATCTATCTATCTATCTTTGTGTATATGTATCTCTCTCTCTCATCTATCTATCTATCTATCTATCTATCTATCTATCTATCTATCTATCTATCTATCTATCTATCTATCTATCTATCTAATCTATTGGCTTGAGGTGAATGAAGTTCACTGCAGTTGTAAATAAGATTGTAATCTACAAGTTAACAGTTGCAAGAACACTTAATATTGCAGCTGTAAGCCTGATGTCAGGTCAGTGCAGGCAGCCTTGAAATGTTAGCACAAACCCTTCCCCTAACACAACATTCTTTCTGCATTGTTCACCAATCACCCTTCACTTGAACTAAGCAAATATGACAGAGGAGGTCACATTGTCAAAGCATTTCAGGAAAGCAGCTTTGCAAACTGTTGACAGAAAGAAGGCAAGGAAATCAAGGTGGCAGAAACAGAGAACGTGAAAAGGTGAGAGACGCCGCGAGCAGAAAAAAAGGATATGCATGGGCATCCAGAATAAGAGACGGACCACAAAACTGGAGAGAATCCAACTAGCCAAGGCAATAATGCAGATACGAGAAGAGTCAGACACTGCTCTTGACAATGTGAACATATGTTTGCTCTCTACTTAGTAGAAACACAGACTCTGGAATTGTGGGAGGCAAAATGTATTCAGTTTGAATAATTTACTAACTGCATTTCCATAACTAACATAAAAAGCAACACCTAGCCTAGACGCCAAAATCATCTGACTCTCCTCCAGCAAATCACACTTCTGCTTTCCAATTGTTAACATTACTACATTCGGAAAAATTAACACCCTGCTGAAAATTAGCCGTGAATCATAGATCCATTCTAACAATACCTCTGCCTGATATTCCACAGGAATAAACTATAAACAACTGTTTGGGACTATTTTGTATAAGAACAACAGTTCATTTAGTTCAGGGTTGTCAAACTCGCCACGTCACGTGACGCAACTTTTTCCCCCCCCATTGCCGGCAATAGGGTGGGTGCGGTTTCGGCGTGACGCATCCGGCCCGCGGGCCGACAGTTTGACACCCCTGATTTAGTTGACCACTTGAAGTTGCAATGGCACCGAAAAGCTTTTCATGCTTACAGCCGTTGCAGCATTCTCATGAACGTTCTGATCCAAATTCAGACGCTGGGCAACTGACGCGTACTGTATCGATGACGGTTGCCAGGTCCCAGGGTCACAGGATCCTTTTGTGACCTTGACAGGCAATAAATAAATAAATAAATGGGGAATCCAGAGTCTCTTCACAACCATGTTGTTAAGCTGAGAACTGCAGGGATTCGTTCAATCAAAGTGGCGAGAAAAGCCATAAAATGGGGCAAAACGCGCTTAACAAAATGTCTCGCTTACCGGTAGACTTACAATACACTCAACTGTTCTTTGGGTTGGAAGTTTTAAAACCTCTATCACGTTCCGTTTAACGTTTCACAGTGCGCCAACTTGGTGGCACAGTGGGCTAATGCCTCCTTAAGTAACACCAGCTGCCTGCAATTAGTGCAGGTTCGCATCCCACCAGGCTCAAGGTTGACTCAGCCTTCCATCCTTCCGAGGTAGGTAAAATGAGGACCCAGATTGTTGGGGGCAATTAAGTTGACTTTGTAATAATGCCGCTTGGGTGTGTGTGTGTGAAAGCCCTAATAAGCAGGCATATACATAGAAGGAAGGCTACTGCTAAGCTTGTAAGCCGCCCTGAGTCTTCGGAGAAGGGCGGGATATAAATGGAATAAAAATAAAATAAATAAAAAATAAAATAAATAAATAAATATTTGGAATAGCGTAACCGTAAAACTCCTTGCAAAGTGCTCCTGTACATAAATATCATAATGAGAGGGATTCTGCAGCATCACGTTCATTAGGCACATACTTCTGCTACCCTGATTAAATTGCTCTTGGGTTGGACAAAGTAGACAGTTATTACTGAACCGCATAACTAAGGCAAAGTATCTGTCTTGCAATATCAAAAGACAAGGCACAGATGTTTCAAGGAAACACGGCATTAAAATGGCCATAATGAACTATTTGTCAGTTATGGCCATTTCTAACCAAATTGAAGAATTGAGAAGACATTTTTAGACTTGTTAGAATTGTTTATGTCTGTATCTGATGAGCTATGGTTTAGTTTTTGGCCCCAAACTGTATATAGCTAATGCACTAAAGCTGACCATAATATTTTTTTTCGGATTAACTCTCAATTCAGATGGTTAATACCGAAATGCAATATGGCGGTTTGCTATAATGAGGAATCTCAAACTGCCCTATTTGCTTTTTACTTGTTTGGTAACATTTTAGTAAAGACCAAGGTTGTTCCTCCCTTAAAAATAACAGCAAGGATTTGACAACATGGAAATATCCCTTATCTGAAAGAAAATTGCTGTTTAAACTTGGGCAAACAATTAAAAAGACATGCATTAGCACATTTCAGTTTCAGCTTTTTTTTATTTTAAAAAAACATTTCTAAATGTGCTACACAATAACGAGAGGTAACTTTTAAAAAATAAAATAAAATAAAAAGCAGACTGTATTTTAAATGACACGCAAGACCTTGAATGTTAAATAAAGGTGATCTTCCATCTGTGATTAAAACACACTTCTGCTTTAATTGCCTTTAAGCTAATTGGCTTCTTCCTGTGTAGATAAAACTGCCCCTTTTAGCAACTTTAATTGCTTTTAAGGTACCCCTCAGGAAATGTCAGAAAAATAAAATAAAATAATGCATCCATAAGACTGGTTTTTGTTTAGAGGTCCATTCACCTTAAGAAAAAAAAAAGGGGGGGGGAAGAAATCGCATTTTTATTTATATAAAGTATTTGGCTGATTGCATTCCAAATACAAGACAGCGATTACTTGCATATTATTAGAGGGGAAAATTGAGCATAATTTTAAAAGATGTCACTCGGTGTTCGCTTGTAAAAGATAAAGAACTGTTATTCCGGACGACAGTGGCATGTTCCGTGATGTCAGAACTCTGTGGGGTTTTTAGATAAAAACAAATAAATGTGAAAGCTACTATTAGGATAGAGAGGGGGAGTATTCTGCAGCGTAACTGGATTTCCCGACGGTGCGTTCGTTCATATTTATAATACATCTGCCCGGTTGCCGCCGCAATCAGTTCAGGCCCCAACCATTATGCCAAAGCAATCTATAACAGCAAAAAGACAGGAGCTGACAGGAGCTAATGCCGGTTTTATTTTGCCTACTATTGCTTTCTAATCTACTAAATGGCTATGAAAATTGATGCACGGTTTGAAGTGCTTTAATACATTCCTAGATAGACAAAAAGGCTAAGCTCCCTCTATGGTAAATTGAAATTGACCAAGTTCTTTTGTTTCCTGGGTTTGAATGGAAAGAGCTCGGCTTGCTATGTATGTAAGTTAAACTAAGTGCAACGTGCTAATTGGAATGAAGGCTGGAGACTACTCACAGGAGATAGGATACTTAAAAAAAAACAACGACAACCACGACAAAAAACCCCTCAGACCTTTAGATCCACAATCCATGCACAATACAAACAGGCAATTACGGAGGCTCACACTGAATCAAAATCTATCATAACAAAAATGGGGGGGGGGAAATCCTGAATCAAAATCTATTGTAACAGAAATGGGGGGGGGGAGAAATCCTAACTAAAAATGCACTATGCTACCTTTGGATTCCCAGGAGAACCATCCTTTGTGCACTCACTTCCCATCTCTTAAATGAAACTGTTTTAGGCACCGTTTAAAGCTATGGCAAAACGGACTCTTCAAAACTACAGGCCGTCCTTGACTTACAATAGCTCATTTAACGACCCTTTGGGGTTATACAAGGGCCCTGAAAAAAAGGGGCTTATAATCTATCCCAAAAGGCAACTGGACCTCCTTTGTTTTTCCTTGAAAAACATTTCCCTCCTCATCCAAGAAGCTTCTTCAGTTCTGAGTGAAGTTCTTCGAGTTCTTCAGTCAGAAGCTGAAGAAGCTTCTCGGATGAGAAGCGAAATGTCTTCCAAGGAAAACCCAAGGACGTCCAGTTGCCTTTTGGAAAAAAAGTACCTTTGGGACAAAAGGGATGCGGTGGCTCAGTGGGTTAAGACGCTGAGCTTGTCGATCAGAAGGTCGGCAGTTCGGCAGGTCGAATCCCGAGTGCCGCATAACAGAGTTGAGCGCCTGTTACTTGTCCCAGCTTCTGCCAACCTAGCAGTTCGAAAGCACGTAAAAATGCAAGTAGAAAAATAGGGATCACTACGGTGGGAAGGTAACAGCGTTCCATGCGCCTTTGGCATCTAGTCATGCTGGTCACATGACCACGGAGACATCCTCGGACAAGCGCTGGCTCTTCGGCTTTGAAACGGAGATGAGCACCGGCCCCTAGAGCTGGAAATGACTAGCACACCTGTGCGGGGGAACCTTTACCTTTACCTTACCTTTGGGACAACCTGGATGACTGAGAATCTCTCTATAGACACGCGACTTTTTCACAGTTACGACAGGTACAGCATCCCCATGGACACATGATCAAAATTCAGGAGCTTGGCAACTGCTTCTTATTTATGACACTTGCAGTGTCCTGGGGTCATGTGATCAGCTTGTGCAACCTTCTGACTAGCAAGTCAATGGGGAAGCTTGATTTGCCCGACAGCCGTGGGACTAACTTAACAACTAAAGCGATTCAGTTAGCAACGGTGGCAAGAAAGGTTGTAAAATGAGGCGACCCTCACTTAAGAACCATCTCACTTAGCAACATAAATTTTGGACCCAACTGTAGTCCAAAGTCGAGGTCAGCCTTGCCTCCAGTTGAAAGATTTCGTCTTTATTGCTGCAATTTTCACCTCCTCTTTAAAAAAACACACACACACACACAAAAAAAAAACAACCTACAGATTTACTTAAGCCCAGCATTTCAACATCTTTTTGTTTACACCTCCGTCAAACCACAGCTTGGCCCGGTGCTGGGGATTAAAATGAAGGCTAGAGGCGATGTGGGGGAAGATATATAACACCTTCCCCAACGAGTTGTCTATGAGTGTGCCAAGAGTACGATTCCCACCCTCAGCAGCCAGCGCTGGGATGAGGGGAATTGTGAACAATGTGCCTGGAAGGTACCGGATTGCAGAAAGCTGATTGAGAAGCATAAAAATTAGCCAAGAGGTTTCAGCTTGGAGATGCTCCAGCTTCCTTTGGGAGGTAACTGCGGGTGTAACCGCGATAATTTGGCTTCTGAGCCAGGAATTCTCTACTTTTGTTGATTTTTTTAAATTTTTATTAGCCTGCTCCCGGAAATGACTGCTTTGCCACTAGGTCAGAAGGACCCGGTGAAGGATGGAGGTGGAAAACGTCTTTAGACTTCAGGCCATCTCAGTTTGCAGGGGTGGGGATGGGGGCAAGGTAGCTTCTAAAGATAGACTGGCTAGCACTTATCCTTGATGGTGAGCAGAGGACTTCAGATCCTCTGCTCTGCTTCAACGACCAATAAAGGAAGTGGCAGAGGTTCTTTTGGGATAAACTATTAACTATTCCAAAAAACTAGAAAGGCAAAGAGTAGACAAAGGGAACAATAGAACTGGAGAAGACGTTAATGCTTATCTGTATTGATCTGATCAGCTTCCCGGCCAGCCGCTCAACGGTTTGTGTTGATGACACACATCTAACACGACAGGGTGAATTTGCTCTTCACAGCTGACTGGTTTTTTTTTCCCCTTCCATTTTGAGGTTTTTCCCAGCTGATTTGTATTTATCACTCTTTTTTTTTTTTTGGAGAAGATCTACTACTTTCTCTCCTATCAAATGGGTGGACTTTGGATCCCTCGGTTAGAGAGGTCTCTGACGATTCCAGCGGCGATGAATTTTGCTTGTCCGAATCAGGAAGGGGGAAAGGCAAAACAAAACGGATGTTCATCTCCTCTGTTGCGCTTCTTTTCTATTGTTCTCTAACCAATTAATACTTTAATTACTTTAATTTGTTTTAGCATACGAGTCATTCTGAGGTTTGGTGGGGGGAGGAGACACAAAGCTTTGTTCCTTTGTGCCTTTCTGAAAGTGGGCTATTTAAAGCAGGGGTCTTCAGACTTGGCCCTTTGATGACTTGTGGACTTCAACTCTCAGAATTCCTCAGCCAGGCACACAGGCTGAGGAATTCTGGGAGTTGAAGTCCATAAGTCATCAAAGGGCCATGTTTGACGACCCCCCGGTTTAAAGTTTCCTGACCTTTTGCAGCATGGAAGGAAGGGAAAGCATGGTGTAGACCAGGGGTAGGCAACCCTGGCTCTTTTATGACTCGTGGACTTCAACTCCCAGAATTCCTGAGCCAGAATGGCTGGCTCCGGAATTTTGGGAGTTGAAGTCCACGAGTCATAAAAGAGCCAAGTTTGCCTACCCCTGGTGTAGACATTCAACGCCGAGATAATTCAAAGGTTTTATTCACCACCACCACCACCATTTCAAGATTCATGATAAATCAGTTTGGATAGCCAACATTTCTCCCAAATGTTTTGCTATTGAAAATAAATAAATAAAAAAAGACCTGGGAATGTGGGATGTGGAAAAACCTATGGACCAATCGTGTTAAAAGATGCCTGGACCAAAAGGGTCAACATCCAAAAGGGAAGCAGTTTCTTAGACAGGCAATCCTCAGCTTACAAATTCACATTGTGCTTAAACCTTCCGTAGCTAAGCGAGACATTTGTTAAGTCAGTTTTCCCCCATTTCGCAACCTTCCTTGCCACAGCTGTGAAGTGAGTTGCTGCAATTGTTGAGTTAGTCACACGGTTGTTAAATCTTAAGGCAGGAAGGAGACTGCAGAAACGAGAGTTTGCTCTTTTCTAATTCTAACACATCTAGCTTAAAGGAGAACAAGATAAGTATACAAGGTAATTTTAAAGGAGATCGTGGCATATCAGACAGTTTAACAGCCCATCTTCCTTTGCTTAAAATGTTCAAGGAGTTGCAAGTTCCAGAGACCCATCACTTCAGGATCCTAGACACTGTTCACTAACTTCTTGTTTTGATTACTGTATTTTCCGGCTTTTTAACCCATGAAAATCTTCTCAAAAGTCGGGGGTCTTCTTATACGCCCAGTCGTCTTATACGCCGGAAAATAGTAAATCAATCCTCGGGAGCAGAAACGTTAGTGGAAAAGAACAAATCCAGCGCTCGAGAACGGCGAAAGACAGCCTCCTCATAAATAAACTGACCAGCCCAACTGAGGCTGAGGGTCCAGCTTACCGGCGTCCTACGGCAGCAGACTTTTTTTTTTTGGAAGGGAGCGGGAGTTAAGCGCGTGCCGAGCTGCTGGCGCTCCGCGAGCACAAGAGCTCAAGGGAGCGCGGGAAGCCAGGCAGAGGCCGACCTGACATGTCCGTGCAGAGCTAAACTTCACCTGACCCTGGGAGTTTGACTTCAGGGCGTGGTGCCGTGGCAGACCTACAGCAACACCCACCCGGGAAGGCGCAGCTCGGGAATTGCGACAGGCAGACCGCAGGGGAAAGCTGGCACTGGGGCTTCAGCATCCCGGGGTCGCCCCTCCGCCCTGAAGTAGAAGGCGGCCTTGGGGAGGGTGTGTGTGTGAATCTTAAACTTGCGGCGCACGGCTGAGCCCGTTTCTTCCCCCCCACCCTGTTCATTAACTAACCTATGGAAAGAACCGCCTTCTTTCAGACCTGGTGCCTTCCCGAAGTGTTGGGCCACAATGCTCGTCGCTCCTGGCCGAAACAGCCAGCGCGTGTGGCTGAAGTAGAAGGGGGCGCCAAGGCGAGAGGACACGAGGTTTAGGTGAGGCAGAGCAAAGCTGATCTCGAGGTCAAAAGCTCTTGATAAACCTTCACCTAATTGAGAAGCAGCCCTGACTTCCTACTTATGTCTGGCAGAAGCAGTTTGTTGACTTAGTCTAGGCAGGCACAATCATACCAAAGAGAATGCCTGTGGAGATTCTCAGTCATGCAGGTCATGGTTGTGTTTTTCCCCAAAAGGCAACTGAACTTTCTTGGTGGTTGTTTTTTTTTTCCTGTGCAAACATTTTGCTTCTCATCCAAGAAGCTTCTTAGTTCAACTAAAGAAGCTTGCTTGGATGAGAAGTGAAAACATTTTCAAAGGAAAAAGGCCAGTTGTCTTTTGGAAAAAGCACCTTTGGGACTACCAAAGAGTGTTATCATTAATAAGTGTAAGTGTTGCAAATATGCAAATAAAATCTACATGAGCCAGTCAAGTCAATAGTACTGTATTCCTACATTGCCTCATAACTACAAGTGTGCTAAAGCTCACAACGTACTAGAAATGCATCTTTTTTGTATGTCAGTCAACTGAAGAGAGCTGGACATATCTAGAAGATTCTGCTACTGAGGACATTTATAAAATAAAAATAAGGTCACAGTTTAATGGCTTGCTAAGCTGTGCACAAATAAAAATAGGCTGGGTTTATTTAGAAAGATCAGAAGCAAACAATGAATGTTAGACATCAAGACTCTGTATATACAAACAGCTAAGAGAAAAGTGTCATTGTCTCTTTTTGCCTAAGATGCTGAGAATCAAAACATTTTGGTTAAATCAGTCTTTCCCTAGCTTGGCATTCTCCAGATGTGTGAAAATTAAAATTCTCAGCCAGAACAATTTTGAGCATTGTTAACTCTAAGGCACCTGAGGAGCACCACATAGGGAAAACTACTTTTTAACCCATGAAAATCTTCTCAAAAGTCGGGGGTCGTCTTATACGCCCAGTCGTCTTATACGCCGGAAAATACGGTACCATAATTTTCTAAGTCAGAGGTTCTGCAAATTAGGGTTTCTTCTGAAAAACTGCACCGGGAGTGAAGACAAGGCTTGTTATCCTGTACGGTCCTTTTGAAATTATTATGAATCTGTGCATTTTGAACTTTGCTTCATAAGGAATTTCAAAGGAGGGTTGAAGTGTCCTTTCTGATTCTTTCCATGAAAATCTCCATTTTGTGCCAAAGCTGGGAACCGAGAAGCCCACTGATGTTGATACAGTGGGACAGTCTGCTCGTTATAGACGAGCAGCGTTAAACGTGGCATGCCGAAAGCAGAAGCCAAGTATCACAAGCTCAGCAAGCCAAGATATGTCGAGTCAATATTAGCCACGTTAATGGTGGCAATAATAATGGTACTCAAGAAAGCCACACCCTTGTGGAGTTTCTGGGAAAGCTAT
Organism: Vipera berus; assembly: GCF_964194415.1. Taxonomy (NCBI): domain Eukaryota; kingdom Metazoa; phylum Chordata; class Lepidosauria; order Squamata; family Viperidae; genus Vipera; species Vipera berus. Next base: position 116,809,324 of record NC_138206.1, on the reverse strand, counting down.
AAGATAAGATAATTTTTATTGTCATTTTTTTTTACTGTGGGCACAACGGCACACATCAAAAATGAAATTTAGTTGCCCGCTCTCAAAGGGAAACACCTACATGACACACACCTAAAACGTACTATATACAACATATATATAGACCCACACCCCTACATATACATAACAAAGAAATATTAAATACTGTCCATCTTGAATATAGGGACGCGGTGGCTCAGTGGGTTAGGATGCTGAGCTTGTCGATCAGAAGGTCGGCAGTTTGGCGGGTCGAATCCCGAGTGCCGCGTAACAGAGTGAGCGCCTGTTACTCGTCCCAGCTTCTGCCAACCTAGCAGTTCGAAAGCACATAAAAATGCAAGTAGAAAAATAGGGACCACTACGGTGGGAGGGGAACAGTGTTCCGTGCGCCTCTGGCGTCTAGTCATGCCGGCCACATGACCACGGAGACGTCCTTGGACAAGAGCTGGCTCTTTGGCTTTGAAACGGAGATGAGCACCGGCCCCTAGAGTCGGAAACAACTAGCACGCATGTGCGGGGCAACCTTTACCTTTATCTTGAATATATAATGGCAGGAGGAAGCCTGAGAGTTCACAAGGTTAATGCTGTATGGAATGAAACTATGGCTGAACCTGGATGTTCTGCTTCGGATACCACAAAGCCCCCTCCTCCCAGAAGGGAACAAGGAAAACAGGTTGTGAAGAGGATGGGTAGCATCCCAGACAATCCTGTCGACCCTGCTCAAGCAACGCTTCTGTGCTATGTCCTGGATGGAAGGGAGAGAACTGGCAATGATCTTTTCTGTCCTCCTCACCACTCTCTGCACTGCCTTCCTGTCTGAAGCAGGGATGCTTCCAAACCAGACTGTGATGCTGTATTACAGGATGCTCTCGATCGTCCCCCTGTAGAAAGTGGTCAGGACAGGGGAAGGAAGATGTGCTTTTCTCATGCGATGCAGAAAATGCAGGTGCTGCCGTGCCCGCTTCACCAGGTTCTCGCTGTTGAGCGACCAAGCCAGCCTACTCATTAACTGCACACCCGGGAATTTGATGCTGGTAACCATCTCCACGGGTGAATCATTAATGCACAGAGAAGTGTGGCTTTGCCTATCCTGGTGCATTCCCTAAAAATATTCAGGGAATGGATTACCACCCCACATAAATGTCATGGATTCTCTTTGCAGCCCTTTTATTTTGCTTATTTTATTGTTTAATTATAGATAACACATCCCAGGCCTGTCCTTTTGGAGAGACCTTTTCCCGTGCTTATTATGAATGTACTTTCTCCATCTCAAGGTCCCCTTTCCGTTGCGGGTACCCACTTAATAGAAGTAATTTATTCTCTCAATATTCCCACTCCATTGCTCAGAGGATATTGTGCAGTAAAGTTTCACCGGCTGGGAACAAACTAAACTCAGAATCTAAAATGTAGCATTCTGTGTAAGTACTCTTCAGTTGTACAGGTCTGAATGAATGTAATTTTAGAGTTATTTCATGAAAGAGAAATTGACTTGGTTACAGGGAGGGAGGAACTAGGAGAGCAGTGGCATGACCCATGATGATGAACCAAATCTACTTTTTCTCCTGTGCTCACACAAACAAATATCCCCAATTCCAACATCTGCAAAAACAAATACCAGTTGATAAGTCATTAATGCTACATTTAGGAAAGAAAAACCACAGGCACAGGTATAATATGGGTGGTATCTCGCCCAGCAGTAGCAAGTGAGAGGGATCTTGAAGTCCTAGTGGACAATCACTTAGATATGAGCCAGCCGTGTGCTGCAGCTGCCAAAAAAGCCAACACAGTGCTAGGCTGCATGAACAGAGGGATAGAATCAAGATCATGTGAGGTGTTAATACCACTTTACAACGCCTTGGTAAGGCCAGACTTGGAATACTGCATCCAGTTTTGGTCACCATGATGTAAAAAAGATGTTGAGACTCTAGAAAGAGTACAGAGAAGAGCAACAAAAATGATCAGGGGACTGGAGGCTAAAACATATAAGGAATGGTTGCTGGAATTGGGTACGTCTAGTAGTCTAATGAAGAGAAGGATGAGGGGTGACAGGATAGGAGAGTTCCAATATCTCAGGGGCTGCCACAAAGAAGAGGGAGTCAAGCTATCCTCCAAAGCATCTGAAGGCAGGACAAGAAACAACAGATGGAAACTAATCAAGGAGAGAAGCAACCCGGAACTAAGCACAAACTTTCTGACTTTTAGAACAATTAACCAGTGGAACAACCTGCCTCTAGAAGCAGTGAATGCTCCAACACTGGAAGTTTTTAAGAAGAGACTGGACAGCCATTTGTCTGAAATAGTATTGGGTTTCCTGCCTGAGCAGGGGGTTGGACTAGATCAGGGCTTTTCAACTAGTGGTACAGGTACCACCTGTGGTACATTGGCACCTGGCAGGTGGTACGTGACCATGCTAGAAAAGTGGTAGTGGGGGAGGGGAAAGAGCTGAACCGGTGGCAGCACCACACAAGGCTGAGCGAGAGATGGCTGGAGCTGCAGGGCTGTCAGGGCTCAGCGGAAGTGCCAGGATCAGCGCCAGGCTCCAGCTGGAGCTCAGCAGTGATCCTGCCGCTTCTGAGCCCAGAAGAAGCGCCAATCAGCTGGAATGTTGCAATTTTAAATTGTTATGTTATTATTGTATTTACGCGTTTAATTGTTTTAAAATTTTTCTATGTTTTTTCTTTTTTTAATTTCTATTGTTGTGAGCCGCCCTGAGTCCTTTGGGAGAAGGGCGGCATATAAATTTAAGTAAATAAATAAATCTCCAGGGTCTTGTGATTTACATTCAGATGCTTGGCAACTGATTCATATTTATCATGGTCACAGTGTCCCAGGGTCATGTGAAGTGACCAAAACCTGCTGCAACCACCCAGCAGATTGGGGGGGGAATAAAAAACCAAATACCCCCCCACCCCCGCTGCCAATCCTCAACAGAAATGGTCACAATGATGAAAACCTTGGACAGGAGGAAGAGCGCCGCCGGGAGGGCAGGCAGGCGTCTTGCTCGGTTGTGGCTTGGGGAGCACTTTTTTCAGTGCCACTGGAACTTCAAACAGTTACTAAGTGAACTGTTGTAAGTCGAGGACTACCTGTGCTTAATCACTTTTTTTCCTTTTTTTTTTGGTCATCAAGTTTTTGACAGCTTGCTAGGCGACTGGTGGTACTCGGATGTTGCCATATCCTAAAAGTGGTACAATGGGTGAAAAGGTTGAAAAGCCCTGGGCTAGATGACCTCCAAGGTCCCTTCCAACTTTATTACTATTATTATTATTATTATTATTATTATTATTATTATTATTATTATTATTATTATTATTATTATTATTATTATTATTATTATAAAGCAAGGGGGAAAAAAGGAAGAATCTCTTTCATAAGCAACTTTAAAGTTTGTCTTAGTAACCCAAAGTGGTAAGATTTCTGTAGATCCTCCAAAGTTAAATATATAAACTCTGGACCTGATCGTCAAGTTGAGTCCAGGTGAGGTGCATAAGGTAGAACTTTTCCCCTGAGATTACAAGCAACCTGACCCTCCTTCTTGATGTCAGTTTAAATAACCCAAGACATCATTCAGACATTTTTGCCAATTCATTCAAATTGCCAGGAACCAAGTGGCAATAAACTCTCATTTCCATCTTCCAAAAGTGAATTAGACAAAAATGTCTTCACATTCGTGCATTTTGAGATGCACCTCACAACACATTAATAAAGAACGACAAACCCAAAGAGCAGAATTGGAACTGTGTTCATGTTACAGTTAAATGTTACTGTGCAAGTTTCCTGGCCCTAGGCATTTCGCTTCATGCTGATCGTGTGGCATTGCAGTGTTCAACAAAAGTCAAATTAGTTTTTTTTATAATTCGTCTTTAGTGGTGAGAGAAAGAGGGACTGGTTAAATCAGTTAAACTGGACCTTAGGGGTGAATCTGGCCTTTTGTGTTCACAAAAATCATTCTAAACAGTGGTCCGAAGATACATCATTTAAAAAGAAAAAGAAAAAAAAGGATGTAATCTGGATACTTTAGTCAGGTTACTAAACATACAATAAAATGTCGGTGTTAAAGACCACTGTAATTAACAGTTGAATAATACCCAGAAATCAAAGCAAATTATTTCTGCTCCAAATACTAAAACCTTTAAGCTTCTGCTTCATTCCATATCCTGAATTACACCCCAAAAGAAGCCATTCACAATTAAAAATGTGTTTAATCAATGTAATGCAGCAAAGTATCTTTAGCTCCTACAGCAAAAGCCAAGAATCGCACGTACTCTGTGTAGATATTTTTGGAGAATTTGGCCGGATTAACTGCGGCAACAACGTCTTATCGCCACTTCCCCCCTTCATAAAGGGAGTTATTTATCATCATTTGCAACAAATCCAGTCTATATTTTGATGTCGCAACCAAAAGGGCTGAACTGGCATGCAGTTGCAGTTTGCCAGCCACATTTCTCCTAATGAGATGCCCCCGTGGCTCTCAATTTCTCTGATTATAGTCAACAGCTTTCATTAGTCGCTGCAAATAAGGCTGCCTGCCACTGTATTTACGCTCCTATTGCAAACAATTAGAATTTCATATTAGAATCATGGGGAAAAAACTTTTTGAATGGCAAAGGCAGACGTTTAATGCACTTTGCGTTTTGGCTAGAATCAAAGGCTCTTTGGGCACCGGGCAACTGATCTGCCATCCAGAGAGATTGGACGGAAGTCATAGGCATCAAAATCAGCTGCACGCTATCCTTTGTAGTCAGCTGCACGCTATCCTTGAGCTAGTCCTCAACTCATGACCACAATTGAGCCCCCAAATTTCTGTTGCTTAAGCGAGGCGGCTGCTTTAAGTGAATTTTGCCACAGATCTGCGGACATTCAGTTAGAAACGGGGCTGTTAAGAGAAGCTGACTTGCCCATTGACATGGCTTGTCAGAAAGGCCGCCAAAAGGGGATCACACGATCCCGGGACACTTGCAACCGTCCTACGTACATGCCAGTTGCCAAGCGTCCGAATGTGGATTGCGTGAGCGTGGGGATGCTGCAACAGTCGTAAGGGTGAAACATAGTCATGTTTTTTCCCCAGTGCCGTTCGTGAGAAGAATCCAGACGAAGAAATATTTGGGGGAATATGAAAAAAGGCAGAATATATTTCCTCAAAGGAATAATGGAAAAGATCTTTAAAAAGACAGGAACCAGCCCCAGCCCCTCTCCCCCAAGCAGAAACTAGGCAGAGGCTAGCTTGTAGAAATGCAGATGTAATAATCCATTCAGGAAGGATGGAGCCAGCAAGCTAGGAGCTGATGAGATTAGGAAAACAAAGACCCGCAAAATCGACATACCCACCATCAGAATACCAAAAGGACACACTCTAAGTCAGACATGTCAAACACAAGGCCCGGGGGCCGGATCCGGCCCGCGAAGTGGTTTCATGTGGCCCGTGAAGCCATCCTGGAAACAGTGAGGGAACGGCCCCCACTGCCTTGGCCCTGGCCCAGAGACGCTCCTTCTGCCAGAGACCCTCAGATCTGTCCCACTCCTGCCCAGGCCCCCATAGGCACCCTTCATGCGAACGATGTAGAGCTGGCCACGCCCACCCAGTAGGCCATACACGCTCTAGCCACGCCCACCCACTAGACCACGCCCACCCTGGCCATACCCACCCGGCCCCGAGGGCAACCGCAATGCTGATGCGGCCCTCAATGAAATTGAGTTTGACACCCCTGCTCTAAGTACATGACACAGGAAATACAAAGCCTCAAACAGGAACAAGAACCCACCTCAAAAGCCCCAGAAGGTATAAAAACCCACCACTCCTTACTACATGTGGTCAGTTTTTCCCAAAGCCATTTTTCTGTCTGGCTCTGCTCTTCAATAAACTACAACCTTCTTTCTAAAGCAGTCTCCATTTTGATTATTCCCAGCTTGGATTGGACCCCGATGAAGGTTTTTCTTTCAACACGTTGTAACTTCGAACGATCACTAAGCCAATGGGTGGAAGTCAAGAACTACTACATACGTGTAACTCTAGTCTAGAGGGTCACCCACTTCTTGTCGTGTCCTTTCTTACCAGTATCGAAGCGAGAATTAAGCAAAGATGTGAAAAGAAAACTTATTTCCACAGTAAGTTATCTCCGGCCTTTATAAATATGCATATAAATCTCTGGGCAGAAGCCGCAGGTAAATTAATATTTCAAACGTGTGCTGTACAGCATTAAAGAAATTTCAGTTTAGATGCTGGCAACAGAATTATTACTCTTTGCTTTGAAAATTAGAAGGACTTGCCCAGAGTGAATTAAGAAACCAGTCATTGCTTTTAAGTAAGGAGCTGGATTTCATTAGTCATCCCACCCTTCTCAACTTCAGAATTCTGTCAGCTGAAACAAACAAACAAAAAAAACTAGCTTTAGGTTTCTGCAAACAGTTCATCCTCACTGGGACTTCAAATCTCAGTTGGGGGGTGATGAGGATTAGGAAATATTTAGTTCATCTTGAACAGTTAATGGTTGTGTAATTCCTGAAGAACATCAAATGGTCTAAATTTTGGCACAGTCACATTTAAAGATGCATTCTTCTTCCATCAAACATACACTACATTGTTCTGAGTAGTGGAAGCAATAGGTAGGTTGGAAGTTAAGAAGGTTAATGATTGACTTATCAAATGATATCCCAAAGGTGCTTTTTCAACTGGTCTTCCTTGTTTTTCTTTGACGACGTTCCGCTTCTCCTCCAAGAAGCTTCTTCAGCTCTGACTGGATGGAAGGATTTATATTCTTTGCAGACAGCTGGTCATTTGTATTCTTTTAGAGAGTCATTGAGGCCACTTGGAGGTTTATCTGTGTCTTCAGGGTCACCTGAGTGGTGCAAATGGGTGTGGAGCCTTCTTGGAACTGCTGAAAGGATTGTGTCGTGGCGCTTTAGAGTTGAATACTCCACACCCATTTGCACCACTCAGGTGACCTTGAGGACACAGATAAACTTCCAAGTGGCCTCAACGACTCTCTAAAAGACCAGTTGCCTCTTGAAAAAGCACCGGGATCACTGAGAATCTCCAAAGACATTTATCAAAAGATAACTAGAACCCATTTTATGTGGCAAAACATTCAACGCCCAACTAAAAATGAAGGTAACCTCTTAAAACACCAAGAACATCATCAAGGAAGAAGATGGCGCAGGGCTTAAATTAAATTAAAAAAATAAATAAATTAAGAGAACATCTTCTGGAATAATTCAACTTTCAATATTTCCATGTTCGATAGGGACAGAGTTAGCCTGATCTCAGTCTGGGAGCCATTCCAAGCATCGGCGCTGCCACAGAAAAGCAGTGACATCTAGCCAAGGTCTCCTCTCCTGGAAGTATGGGACCAATGAAAATGGTTTCCCCTAGCTGAGCTAATAGACTAGCATAGAAGGCTTTGCAGGTACCCAGGTGTCAAGCCACAAGATAGTAAAAAAAACATTACTTTTAATTGTACCTGGCCACCAAACAATAAAATATTTATGGGGTCAATTCCAAAGAGTTTTGTGGATCAAACCCCATACAGTGCTAAGCCTGTCCCTATAGAAAACAGATGTACTGAAAACTGAATTGTGTTCACTGTTATCATTTACATGCCATTGTTTTTTCCTGCTGAAATTAAGAGTTTTAGGACGATAGGGGTGGAATCACACAATTGCACGACTTTTAAGTATAAATGAGGATTTAGTTAAAACCACAAGTATTTTCCAGAACTGGTAGGCAGTTATCGGTATTTTCATCCTCTTTAGGATCCTGTTATAACTGCTTTTATAATATTGCAGTGGGTTAGGACGCTGAGCTTGTCGATCAGAAGGTCGGCAGTTTGGCGGGTCGAATCCCGAGTGCCGCGTAACAGAGTAAGCATCTGTTACTCGTCCCAGCTTCTGCCAACCTAGCAGTTCGAAAGCACGTAAAAATGCAAGTAGAAAAATAGGGACCACTACGGTGGGAAGGTAACAGCGTTCCGTGCGTCTTTGGCGTCTAGTCATGCCGGCCACATGACCACGGAGACGTCCTCGGACAAGCGCTGGCTCTTCGGCTTTGAAACGGAGATGAGCACCGGCCCCTAGAGTTGGAAACGACTAGCACGCATGTGCGGGGGAACCTTCACCTTTACCTTTTAGTAAGCGGGAGGGTTAAGGAAAAAGTGACTTTAGCAGCCTAAAGTGGATTGTTAAAGCTTTATCCCATCAGTCCTTTCTGGCATTCTCCCTAAATAGACAATAGCTGTTATGTGTCTCCAGACACTCTCTTGAAATACCTTGGACCATTCTTGTCCGTTTCTTACAAGATCTGTACAGGCTTTATCTAAGCCCTGTATAAAATGCCTTCAGTTAGCTACGTCCATCAAGTCTTATGTGGCTCCTTTATTAAGAGGAGAGGAAAAGGAGACCACGGATTCCTAAATTAGCTACCACCGGCAGTCTTAATCTTTAAATCGCTCATCAATTAAAAGCTTGCTATTGCCAAAAGGCTAGGTTGAAAGGTTGCTTACTACAGATTTCATTGCAATCTTGGAATACAAAGGAGGCCTAGAACGGAATTCACACCTGGGGTGAAAAAAACCAAAAACCAAAAACTAAATTCCCTTCTCTGGCCTCTGCTGCTCTTTGCCATGAACTGCACAGCACCGTTGTTTGAAAACCTGGCAAAAGTGCTAGAGCATCATTTTTAAAATAAACGAACCACCGCTATTCTCTGCCTTTGGAATGCACGTTAGACCAAATGTCATTTATTTATTTATTTAATTTCTTGATTAAACTTACTTGCCGCCTCTCTCTCCACTACAAGGCAACCTCGGATTCGTTCTCCTTCGCTGAAGGGGCTCCAGGACAAATGACATAAAACAGCAACACAAATGCAATATTTACAAAATTGATACAGCTACACCTGCCGTGGTAAAATTCCCTGCCTCTTGCAAACAATGCTTCACGACACCTCAGCCATATAAACCGCTCATCTCTTTGTTATCTCCTAATGAAAAGGTTTTTCATCTCTCAGTAAAAGCAAAACATTTTGTTTTTTTCTTTCAAAGTAGGGAAAACGTCCTACTGAGGCAGTATGCTTGCAATTAATGGGGAAATATTGTAGCACCCTCATCCCTCCGTGTCCTCTGAGAAGAAAGGGGTTTTTAAATTATTTTTCCCCTAAAAAAAATACCAGTTTTTTGTTTAAAAAAAAATTTGAAATGTATGGCTTAAATGTTATGTTAAAGGTAGAAGAAAAATTTGGAAGCCATTTAACTTGGTCTGACGTTTTACATTTCAAAAACCTGGCATCTTAACAGGGGGACGTGTAGACATTTTATATCCACTGAGGATGTTTCAAGATACCATATGTTTGCAGTCAGTAACAACTTACGGCTGAAAATGTCTGGGGGTCATGAAGGAACAAGACACTGCATGCAAAAACTGGAACAAACCACATTGGTTGGCCCAACTGCCATCAAGTTGTCACTTCAAAATACAAAGCATACAAAATGAGTGTCCAGCAATGAAGCAGAATGAACATTTTGCTACAAGTGAAATAAATCTAATTGCTCAAACTGGAGGTAACACAAACAACTTAAGCACATCAAGACATACTTTACATTTTAAGTCCTGTATCAATGTGCAGTCGTGTTATACTATTGACGTCTATTAAAAAGTTGGGATAAAAAAAGCTCATTATTTTTTTTTAGATTCTATTCCAATCATATTTGTCATCCTTACAAAAATACAAACTTTGACCTCTTAATATTTTAAACCAACACAGATAAGGTCCTTAATGTGCATAATTGTGCTCTGTATATCTGAACAATTCCTAGATCTTTTTTTCTTCTTCCCCTCTTAGGAATCTTAATGTTTTTGAAAAACCCAGAACAGAACAGAACAGAATAACAGAGTTGGAAGGGACCTTGGAGGTCATCTAGTCCAACCCCCTGCTCCAGCAGGAAGCCCTATACCATTTCAGACAAATGGTTAAAAAAATAAAAACCTTCAGTGATGGAGCAGCCACAACTTCTTGAGGCAAGTCCTTCCACCGATTAATTGTTCTGTCATTCCTCCTTAGTTCTAGATTTGTTCTCTCCTTGATTAGTTTCCATCCGTTGCTTCTTGTCCTGCTTTCAGGTGCTTTGGAGAAGAGCTTGACTCCCTCTTCTTTGGGGCAGCCCCTGAGATATTGGAACACTACCATCATGTCACCCCTCACCCTTCTCTTCGTTTAACTACACATACCCAATTCCAGCAACCGTTCCCTATATGTTTTAGCCTCCAGTCCCCTGATCATCTTCTTTGTTCTTCTCTGCACTCTTTCTAGAGTCTCAACCTCTTTTTTTAATATTGTGGCGTATTTTTCTTTCTTTCTTTCTTTCTTTCTTTCTTTCTTTCTTTCTTTCTTTCTTTCTTTCTTTCTTTCTTTCTTTCTTTCTGTGTGCATCTTACCCACAAATAAAAGAGTTAGGGAATCTTTCTGAAGTTGAATTATATGGTAGCAGTATTAAAACTGTATGCATACCCTTTAAAATGTTAACACTAGTTGGAAGGAAAAGGGTGCAGCGATACCTTAAATTTCCATCTTATCTGTGTGGGTTTTTGAAAATTAATTAGTCATCCTTAGTTTGCTCACTGGGTACTAAGTAAGGCATCCATAATCCATGAGCTCATGAATAATTTCAGAAGACTGTCTCTCAACAGAACACGAAAAAAAAAGGTCACATTTCTGCAGAATGCTCCTGTTTTTTCGATACACTCTATTGCAATGTTTTAAAGAAAACATAACAGGATGCATCCCACTGGCATCATCATTTGTCTTAAAAACATAAGATTCAAAAGGACTTTGTCTTCTGGTCAAACTCCCCATCCTGCATCGAAATACCTCATGCCGCCCCACAAAAATATCTGTCCAATCTTATCTTGAGAACTTTCAGCGAGGGAGCATCCATGATCTCCGAAGAGAGGCTGTTGCACTGCTTGATGACCTTCGGTCAGAAATTCTTGCTTATTAAGTTTGGATCTCCCTGTCATGGTTCCGACTGACGAACTCAACTGAGACAATCCAATCTCTCAACGCAAAACTTTACTGAGTACATCATTTCGGCACCGATGAAAGCACAACCAGCTCTGGCTATTTCCCGCGCAATCCACTCTAATTAAAATGTAGAATTCCCCCACCTCCTATTAGTGCACATGGTCCAATCGAGTGTCAAGATATTGTTATGAGAAAGTGTCTCTGTGAGTTTGCAAACATCTGCTGAAACGTCCTTGGTTCACACGGGCTGACTTCTTGTTGTCTGGAGCCTGCATTCCATTTCTCCCCTCCCTTTCTCCCTAGTACGTTGGTAAGCTGAGAAGCAATAATGGTGGCAACATCATACACGTGCTTTGAGTTTGAAACTCCCAGTGTAAAGCTTCTACTCACTATGGAGAACCTCCATAGACACTGAGGCGATGGTCTATTTTACCGAGACTGAAGTCTAAATACATTACATTCAGAGCATTCCCTTGTTTATTCCAGTCATATTAGAAAAGAAAGCAACAAAATTGCTTTTAGCCAGCTTCTGTTAATCACCATATTTGTTTCAAAATGCTTGCAAACTTGCTGCTTATTTTTTTTTCCTAAGACTTCCCCAGCATCTCTTGTCATGATTTTCTTCACAGCATCTCGTCTCATAAAATCACATAAATGTAGAAGCTGTTCCCCTAAAGGAAAATGAAGGGGATGGTTCCTTCATACTGCTGCTTATGAGGAAACCACACGAGTCTCTTCTAGTGAGTCAGCATCCTGCAGTAACAAGCTCTTTTTAAAAAAAAAAATATCCACATGACTGATTCCCACTGACATGATAATTTCATTTACACGCTCCTAGAGCTCTGATTTTTAGCATTACCATGGAATATCCATCATCCAAAAACTGATTATCAAAACCGGCAACGACGATTCGAGGGACTTTCTCACAATTTATGGAGCTGTGTTACAATCTGGACTGGATGACTTCGATGCTGTCTCACTAGAGGCGGCAATTTTAGCAATGTGAGGTTGTCATGGCATCACACAGTCATCTCCCCATTTCTCAGGTTTTCATTTTAATTATCAGTAAAAAGGTTTTAAGGCCCGCCAAAAAAAAGAAAAAAGAAAATGCACGTTACGAAGTAAGAATGGCATGCCTGTCTTCATTTCCCACACGGCAATTTAAAAGCAGCTTTTTATTGTTAAAAATCTGTCGTGTGCACTTTGACATCTGTTAAGGGAGAAAAAGGAGTAAGATAACACAGATGCGGTAGGCGTCACAGTCGTTCCCTATTAAGGAGAGCATTTCCTTATTTCAGCTAGAAAATTATACTGCCGCAAAAACACGAAGAACTCAATCACCTCCTGTGAATGTTGTGACTTATTAGTTTTGTGAAACATACACTCAATAAAACAAAAATCATCGGAAAGATCCGAAAGATCTGGAAAGTCAAAATGATGCAAGCAGAGACTCTTTTGACCAAGGTAAGCTTGTTAGTGAGGTTCCCAAGGATGCCTGTCGAATTTCAGACGGAGGCATCACGCTTATGCAATAATTCTAGCTGAAAACGAATCCTTGGGAGGAGTAAGATGGAAGAAGCCATGAACCCACAGGACACCTTGTGAAATATGCTAGCCGTTACGTCAACTATGTCAAAGAAATTAAAGCAATGTTGTCTGTTCACATCTCCCGTGTCTTTGGAGCCAGAAGCAATCAAATCATGTGCTGCTTTAGCTGATGGTTAAGAATTAATTGCAGCTGATAAATCTCTCTCGGCTCCAGGAGCTTGAGGCTGAACATTGTCCATGTATGGTGACCTGGTCCAAGACTATGATAGGTCCCAAAGGAATCCAGCCAACTTTGATGGCTGAAGATGGACTAGAGCTTGAATCCCCAGGCTCCAAACAAACACCATCCTTTAGTAACGGATTCCCCAGGAGGGACTGCACCTCCTACAACTTTGCTTTCTGCTCGATCTCAAAGAAGCCCTCCTTCCTTACATATCACAAGGGCCCTGAAGACATCTTGAAAGTAGTGTCGCCCAATAATATGTGTGTTGGGGATAGGAGAAACAATCTGCAGTTAGGGAGCCTCCCTGGAAAAGCATACCTCAAGGTTCTGATAAACAAGTCCAAACTAATCAGAACTCCGAGGCTTGAGATTTCCTCAGAGAACTTGCTTCTCAGCTACACAGCATCGGCACGGTCAAAAGCGAAACCAAGTCTGAAATTCCCTTCGAAGAGAGACAACCATACAAGGTTGAAGTTCCCACCCCAGCGCTATGCAATCGGCTACGTTCCCCAGTGGAAGAGCTTGGCGGGCTTTGTAACCAAATGCTCACACGCCCCCATCTAACAGACAGAAATGACCTTGGTTCCCACGGGACAGTAAAATGTTTAGACTAGGAGAAACCCTCCACACCCCTCCCATTCTTTGTGGCCACCTAGAACGAGCAAAATGGCTGCAGCCAGGTTCGTTGTAGGGTTGACAGCATACCGGTAAAGTCTCTTTGGATGCTGAACTAATCCTATTTTTCCAGGCACTTTAATAATTCTCTAACTGAATGAATGAATGAATGAATTTATTATTTATTTATCTTTCTTTCTTGTCTGTTCCTTCATCTTCCTGCTTGCTTTCCCTCTCTATTTCTCCTTCCTTCCTTCATTTTATCTTCTTTCCTTCCTTCCTTCCTTCCTTCTTCAAACACTTTAGAAATATTGTCCTCCATAGAGAACACTATACTTGTCTGATGAATTTGAAAATAATAATAACAATAACAATAACAATAATAATAATAATAATAATAATGATGATGATAATAAAAACTATGTCCAAAAATTTTGCAAACTATGTCCGGACACTATGTCGAAAAACTTTGCAAAATACGTCAAGAAATTGCAGCTTCCTGCAATAACTCCAGCAAAGCTACAAAAAACTGAGCTACTCGGAACATCTTACATTTTAAGCAGATACCTGGTTGATACCTAGGATGCTGGCAGCAACCCGTGTCAACCATTAGTGCCAGTCAATTTGAGTGTTCAGTTGACTGAGTTTTACGTTTTATGAATAAACGTTTTATAACAATAATAGTAATAGAGTTGGAAGGGACCTTGGAGGTCTTCTAGTCCAACCCGCTGCTCAGGCAGGAAACCCTCTACCATTTCAGACAAATGGTTATCCCAGTCTCTTCTTATAATAATCATCTTAAAGTTAATTGAAAGCCTCAGTTCAGCTCTGTTTTTTTTTTTTTCTCTCTCTCTCTCCAGAACTGGTCGTTTCGGCATAGCAATATATCAGCTTAAAGGATGGCCTTGGTATTAGTGTCCAAAGGTCAGTGCCATCTCTCTACAGACAAGCTTTGAATCACAGTCTACCTACTTATCCTCTCTTTACTCAATGCTGTTAAGTCTCTCAGCTCTTCCCCGCAACGGTTACCAGGCATGACTACGAGCAGAAATGATTGAAGTGTAAAAGTTAGGTCAGAGAGGGCACACAGCCTCACTTTGTCAAGGTTTCAGTACACAGAGGAGGCACGCAGAGTATGGACAGGTGATGAAGAGGGGCGAGGAGGGGGAAGTTCCTAAGAGACTGTAAATGGAGAGGCAAACACCTGAACAATTATAAACCTAAAGAAAACTTCATACTTACACTGGTGCAGTTCACAAACGGAAGTTCCTGTGGAGTGGGGTACAATCTAGAGAGGTTGGGTCGACTGGCGGCCCCCAGGGGGAGGGCGTTCTCTGTGGGCGCGCCAGACGTTTGGAACCGTTTACCGGTGGAGCTCCGGACGGCTCCCGACCTTCGCTCCTTCCGACGTGACCTAAAAACATATTTATTTGAACAAGCCGGCCTGGTCTGATGGGTTTAGGGGTATTTTAACATTTTGTATTAATCTATTTAATTGGGCTACTGTATTTAATATTTCTTTTAATTTTTATATATTGTATTTTATTGTATTGCCCTGTACACCGCCCTGAGTCCTTCGGGAGAAGGGCGGTATAAAAATTAAATTATTATTATTATTATTAAAACGGAGAGGAGCCCAGAATAAATGAGTTGGAAGGGACCTTGGAGGTCTTCTAGTCCAGCCCTCTGCTCAAGTCAGGGATCCTATATGATTTCAGACACATGGCTGTCCAATTTCTTCTTAAAAGCCTCCAGTGATGGAGCAACCAGGACTTCTGAAGGCAAGCTGATCCACTGATGGGATTGTTCTGACTGCCAGGAAATTTCTCCTTATTTCTAAGATGGCTCTCTTTCTAATTAGCCTTTTTCCATTCACAGACCATAGCTTGACAAACAGAACTGAACTGGGCAAAGGAGATCGGCTATGGGTAGGGAAATCTAATTCCCTAGAATTCAAACTACTACTTCCATAGATTTATTTATCTAACGGCGTTTCATTCAGAGAGATTGTGCACCTAGAAAATGCAAAAGGTGGCCGATAAAAGCTATTTAGCTTTTATTTGAATAAAGTTAAAGCTGCACACATCAGGAACGTGCTCACGTCACAGCGGGTAAGCGTTTCATTTACATTCAAACGCTTTTAACAGCATCTTAAAGCCAAGATTTATTGTAAATTTAGCACACACGCATTTCATCAGCTACCTGATAATCAGTGCAAAGAGACTGCATTTTAATAAAGGTATTTTGTTTTAAGCTCACTTGCATTAACATGCCACGCTATCTGGAATCTCTTAAACTGTGTTACAAGAACTGCTAAATCAGATAGGCGTTCACAGTGCCAAATCCCTTGTGTTTTATGTGAACATAAACACTTTTGCTCCGCTATTGAATGTGGAGGTTGTCCACCTTTTTGAAAGGATTACATTGTGTTTCCAGAATACAAAATGGAGAATTGTATTTGGATGTTGCCAAACAGAACAAAGCAAGTATACAACAACAACAACAACAACAAAAGATGGATAGGTCACCGCTAAACTTTATTTTTGTGGGATCATTCCTACATTGTTAAGGATTACAGATAGACTCTGGCTTATATCCATTTCATTAGTGACGGTTTAAATTTACAAGGCCATTGAAAAAAAGTGACACGACCGTTTCTCCACGCTTAGGACCACTGCTGCACGCCTGTGGTCATGTGATCAAAATTCAGATGCTTGGCAACTGGCATGTATTTATGAAGGTTGGAGTGTCCCGGTGTCATGTGACCCACCCTTTTGGGACCTTATGACAAGCAAAGTCAATGGGCAAGCCAGATTCAGTTAACAACCAGGTTACTAACTTAACAACGGCACTTAACAACTGCGGCAAGAAAGGTTGTAAAAAATTCACTGAACAAGTGTCCCACTTAACAAGAAAACTTTTGGGCGCAATTGTGGTAATAATAATAATAATAATAATAATAATAATAATAATAATAATAATAATAATAATAATAATAATAATAATAATAATAATAATAATAATGATGTTGGAAGGGACCTTGGAGGTCCTCTAGTCCAACCCCCTGCTTAGGTAGGAAACCCTATACCATTTTAGACAAATGGTTGTCCAGTCTCTTCTTAAAAACTCCCAGTGTTGGAGCCTTCACAGCTTCCGGAGGCAGGTGGTTCCACTGATTAATTGTTCTCACTGTCAGGAAATTTCTCCTTAGTTCTACTTTGCTTCTCTCCTTGATGAGTTTCCAATTCCAGCAGCCATTCCTTATGTTTTAGCCTCCAGTCCCCTGATCCTCTTCGTTGCTCTTCTCTGCACTCTTTCTAGAGTCTCAACATCTGCTCATAAGCCGAGGGTGTTGACCAGTAGCATCAGAATGTGATGGATGTTCTCATACTTCTACGTTGGTTCTCTCCTTGATTAGTTTCCATCCCTTGCTCCTTGTTCTGCTTTCTGGTGTTTTGGAGGTTGACCCCCCCCTCTTCTTTGTGGTTGCCCTTTAAATAGTGGACTATGCTCTCATGTCATCTCTGCTCCATCTTTTCATTAAACTAGACATGCCCAAGAGATCAAAGCAAAAAAACCCGTGGCCTTCTCTAAGCCACTTCAGAGGTTCTGTCCCCAGGCTTATTGCTTTTCACTGTGAAAATTATCTTTGTATATGCAAAACAAACCGTGGTTTTGAAACCGCAGGGGCTAAGCAGAATGCATGCTGACCTGCCCATCCATACTATCGCTGTGAAGCAGCTACTTGCTTCCTGCAACACCCGGGATCATCCTGGTGGCTCTGCCACAGGGCTACATAGACGAAGGCATGGAAAAAGAGTGCTAAATGGTTGCAATTAACATTCACCCTGCTCCTTCGACTGAGCTCCATTGCTATAGCAACTGGAGTTGCCCAGACGACACCAAGGCTGTGGCTTCAGCTTGTGTACGACATAATCACAACCGAACAGAATCGCTCCAGTCCCGGCCCCTGCCTTTGGCTGCTGGCACTTTAAAATGATTCGCTTTATTTTATTATTATTTTTCCCAGCTTTAATTGAGAAATTGCGTCTTGGTTTCCCCAGCATTTCAGTCCCACTAAGTGTAATTACTAAATACTAAAAAGCAGAGACATCACCCTGCCAACAAAAGTGCGTATAGTCAAGGCTATGGTCTTCCCAGTTGCAATGTATGGCTGTGAAAGTTGGACCATAAGAAAGGCTGAGCGCCAAAGAATTGAGGCCTTTGAACTGTGGTGCTGGAGAAGACTCCTGCGAGTCCCTTGGACTGCAAGGCGTTCAAACCGGTCGGTCCTAGAGGAGATCAATCCTGACTGCTCTTTAGAAGGCCAGATCCTGAAGCTAAAACTCAAGTACTTTGGCCACCTAATGAGAAGGAAGGACTCAGTGGAGAAGAGCCTAATGCTGGGAAAGATTGAGGGCAAGAGAAAAAGGGGACGACAGAGAAGGAGGTGGCTGGATGGAGTCACTGAAGCAGTGGGCATGAGCCTAAATGGACTCCAGAGGATGGTAGAGGACAGGAAGGCCTGGAGGAATGTTGTCCATACGGTCGCGATGGGTCGGACACGACTTCGCAGCTAACAACAACAAGTGTAATTAACCAGGAAGAGTTGAAAGAATTCAATTTCTGCTTTCCTTTCCCAAAACGATAAAAAAACAACAACCAAGAACAACAACAACAACAAAAACCACATGGCCTGGCAGGCAGCCAGAGAAAGCCAAATAGGAGTTCTTTCCAACAATATGCAAACTCTCACAGGTGGCTAATATTTTATAGCAGCTCATAGAAAAAGGGGATGAAATATAGTTAATCTCAAGCAGTAGAACTGGTCCAAATGTAGACCACAAGCTTTTCTATGGGATGAGCTTGGAAAAACCAAGATAACGGCACCCAACCGTTGAATTGTCTCAAACAATTTTTAAATTGAAATGCACTCGCGTTAACTGGAAACATTATATCAGGAATGTTGTGATTCAGGGTCAGCCTGTGGGTTCGGCAGTTGGGTCGGACGATTCAGAGGAGGAGGAGGGGGGTGTTGGAGAGGTTGCTGAGGGGGTTGGAGAGCTTGCTGATGAGAGCCCTCAGCCAGGCCCCTCCCACCTGGTCACGACAGAGACCCAGCTGTGTGAGCCTGACAGCGTGGATGAAGATGACCCACAGCTGGCCCTGTTCAAGGACGCCCGACGCAGGAGGCAGTCAATCAGGAGTAAACAGAGGAAGGCAATGGGGCACCTCGGAAGGAGGCAGAGAGAAGCCACGCCCTGAACTGTATAAAAGGGGAATGCGTGGGAGGGCTGGTTTGCTGAAGGCAACCGTTTGAATAGTTCCTGTTTTATGGTTCGTGTTTGCTCTCTTTGCTCTGTTTATGTTTTTATGTTAATAAATTTGGCAGGCTTAGTTCCAGCCTCTTGCCTTCTTGTAAAAGGGTTTGTCCCTGCCTTATCTGCAGGGCCGGTAGCAGGCTGGTACAGAACATGGAATCAATGTGATCAAATGATTTCAAAAACTGAAATTCTACAACAGCGAGGAAATCTGAAAGATTGCTGCCTTTGGGGGGATTGGAACATACGTGATTTTAAACCGAAAACGATACCAAATTTCCCAAATGTTTCAAGTGTTTTGCTGTATTGCAAACCAGAAGAATCCCTCATATCATGAAATGGTTAAAAAAAATACCCTGCACAAGATGATTTCAGAGACCGAAAAGAGCAAACTGTTGGCAATACTGGGAGCAAATAGGATAAAAGAAAACTCCTTCAGATATTAGTTTCTCAAGCACTGGCTGGGACAAGATATAGCTGCCTAAAATCCAGTTATTTTATTCAGAATAACAGAGTTGGAAGGGACCTTGTAGGTCTTCTAGTCCAACCCCCAACTCAGGCAGGAAACCCTATACCATTTCAGGCAAATGGCTGTCCAGTCTCTTCTTTAAAACTTCCAGTATTGGAGCATTCACCACTTCTGGAGGCAAGTTGTTCCACTGATTAATTGTTCTAACTGTCAGGAAGTTTCTCCTTAGTTCCAGGTTGCTTCTCTCTCCTTGATAAGTTTCCATCCGTTGCTTCTCGTCCTGCCTTCAGGTGCTTTGGAGAATAGCTTGACTCCCACTTCTTTGGGGCAACTCCTGAGATATTGGAAGACTGCTATCATGTCCCCCCTCGTCCTTCTTTTCATTAAAGAATTCAATCAGTGACAAAGTATCAACACTGGTAAGCAAATCCAGGTCTCAATTTGGTTTACATTGAGGAAACCAAAAGGGAAGGCCATGGACTTTTTAAAAATCAGTATTAGTGTTGATAATTGTTTCTTTGTTGCTTTATCTCAGGGGTCTTCAAATTTGGCCCTTTTATGACTTGTGGACTTCAACTTCCAGAATTCCTCAAGCAGGCATGCTGGCTGAGGAATTCTGGGAGTTGAAGTCCATCAGTCATAAAAGGGCCGAGTTTGAAGACCCCTGCTTTATCTTGTTGCTTTTAATGATTGTAAGCCACTGAGACTTGTCTCCAGGCAAGATAAGTTCCAAATATAGAGAGAGAGACAGACTGGACAGATGAGATAGATAGATAGATAGATAGATAGATAGAGAGAGAGAGAGAGAGAGAGAGAGAGAGAGAGAGAGAGAGAGAGAGAGAGAGAGACAGACAGACAGACAGACAGACAGACAGACAGACAGACAGACAGACAGGACAGATGAGATATAGATAGATAGATAGATAGATAGATAGATAGATAGATAGATAGATAGATAGATAGATAGATAGATAGATAGATAGATAGATAGATAGATAGATAGATAGATGATAGATAGATAGAAAAAAACAGATGCAGAAAGGAGAGAAAGGGACAGACAGATGAGATAGAAGGATAGATGGGAGAGAGACAGAGAAAGAGGGAGAGAGAGAGACAGAGATAGGTAGAAAGATAGAAAGGAGAGAGAGAAAGGAAGACAGACAGACATAGAGCCAAGCCTTGTTAGGAAATCAGTGTCTTACTGCACTACAGTTCCTAACAGACTAAGGAACTTCAGAGGAGAGACACAAAAATATTAAATAGCAGAAAGGGTAATTTAATTATAAGTACATGGATATCTCTCCACTTACGAGATTCAAGGCAGTTAATAATCATACTACATGAATTATCCATCTGTGCTGCCCAGTCCGTTACCCGCACGCACCCTTTGCAGAAAAGCATCAGTTGGTTTATATATATTTTTTCTAAAACAAGGACTGCTGAAAGGACCATCTGATAAATTTCACAATCTTCAATTCAAATTTATGGCCAATTTACAGTTGAATGCACCTCTTTCATGCACCGGTGACCCTTTCACATGCTGTATTTATTTATTTATTTATTTATTTATTTTAAAAGAGCATATTAAAAGGACATTAGTCTAGAGTAAACCACTTTCTGTTTAAACCTGCAAGGGGGAGCAGAGAGAAATTTATGGTCTTCCAGCTGTTGAACTACAACTAGCATTTTTCCCCACCAAGGTAATTCATCTTTAAAATGAAAAGATTGTCTTAGGTGTACTGAGGTTATAGTAATAGAAAAGGTTCCACAGGAGGAAAGCATTTTTAAAAATTCTCATTTGCAAACTTTGCACTTCAGGAATATGAAAATATATAAGCATAATTTATGAAGAGGCAGCCTGACTCATAATAATTGGACTGTGCAACCTGAAGCTGTTGTATGAAGTGGGTTTTCAATTCAGATTCTGCAGATATGAAAGAGAGTAGTTAATGTTCAAGGAGCAGAGCTTTCTGCTTTATTTGACACATGTAAAATAAATGAGCGAATAAAGTAACACTCAGCAAGGCTTAGAAATAAACGCAATTTTTCTCCTCCTGTTTGGCTGAGGCCTTATCAGCCTTATTTTACTGGACTTTGTTTGATAACTCCTTTCAGGGTGACAAGTGGGATATAATTGTTCTTTTCAACAAATAAATAAAAAGCAGGTTTTCATAGCTCAGGAAATTTGGTAAACCAATTATCATCAGAGTCAGTGGGAAATTATGCATCTTCTTTCTTGCACAGAACTGTGAAGACACAATTACTAACTTCAAGGCCAGAAATTCAGAGGAAGAGCTTTCGTGAATATTCCAGGGAACGAAAAAAAGATACGCTATATGCAAGCTACATATAAATTTCAGGGTTGGTTTTTTTTTTGATCGAGCTGAATTCTTACGTATCATCTGATGTAATTTAGAGCTACTAAATCTGAACTGTGAAACCTCAGGCAACGGCTGGGTGGCAGCAAAGAGCTAAAAGTGTGAAGCCATAAAACTTCGTAAAAAGCTGCCACCTGCTGATCAACTGGAGGTTTGCTGCCTAGCTCTGACAGTCCTTGTTTCATCTACGAATCATTGACGCCCCCCCCCCAAAACAACAACAAAAACCTCACATGGTAGCAATAGCAGTTTTTACTCTGTGTGCCTCAACAAGCAGGTAACTAACCTCAGAATAACACGCTCGCTTCTCTTGGTACTGATGCCAACCCTATTACCTATTACCCCGATTGATTGATTGATTGATTGATTGCCGTCCGAACGTATTTGGAAATGTTGATACATTTCCGTGTATTTTTATCTCAAGATGCTTAAATTATCCTCACAGTTGCCCTCCGATTCAGTGAGACAGACGCTTTGGTTAAAGAGCATTTCAAGTAGAACATAATTTCACAGCGGGGAGGAGCCGTGCTCAGAAATAAAAGGCCCATTATGATTGTTCGTGGGGTGCCGTGAAATGGGCTTAACTCAAGAGATTCATCGGAGGTGTCCCAGTTTCAGCCGGTGCCTAGCAAACTGGAAGCGGTTCAGTTGAGGAGCTGGGTGTAAGCTGGAGACTGATTAGTTAGGAAGCTATTGCTAAAGGCAGTGAGAGCCGTAATCTGTCCCAGGAGCTCTCTCTCTCTCACACACACACACGCAGCCGTTTTCTCTGCCCTGAGAGACCCGGTTGGAAATCCCTTAATGCACTATGCCCTTCATTTATTTTTGCTACTGGACATTTGAGAGCGTTTTAGAATGCTACTTTCCAAACAGCTGCCTGATGATGGATTGTGCTGAATTAAATACGTTTTTTTTATTTCTTTCCCCCCCCTTCCCGGCGAGATGAACAGGAAAAGACTACCATCTACAGTGCAACTGCAAAAGTGGACGTTTCGTTTGGTAAATTCGCAAAAGCATAGGGAATAAAACTGAAGCATCCAAGTATACAGCCCTGTGGAACCAGCTCCCCCCTGAGCTTCGGATGGCCCAAGATCTCCAGTCCTTTCGCCGCAGCCTCAAAACACTCCTTTTCCACCTGGCTGACCTGGACTGACAGGGATTTTAATTATGTTTACAATTTTAACTCTAATCTTTAATTTATTTCAATTTTAAATTTTAATTTACTGTACAGAGACCTTTAATTTTTGTTGTTGTAAGCCGCCCTGAGTCCCTCGGGAGATAGGGCGGGATATAAGTCCCATTAATAAATAAATAAAAAATAAATAAAATAAATAGTTCAACGTCTGGGCTCTACTTAAGCCAGTCTGCAAATAAGGAACAAGCCCAATATTCATGACCAAACTGTTGAGCATTTTTTTTTTAGCTTAGCAACTATTGCCACCGTCATTTTAACCCCGTCGACTGCAGGGTGAAGGCCCCTTCTACATGTTTCCAACCCATACTTATACCAAGCAACCAATAAAATTAGTTTTTGAGTATCGATAGAGCTACTATAATTTAGATCATCTAGGCAGGGGTGGAAAAAAAGATGGCAACTTTGGTGGTCGTTGTTCTTAAAACTATTTATAAATTTACAAACGCTTGTACGTGCCCCGTTCATGTCATCTCGGATACAAAACTCACCAAGAGTGTTGAGTTTAAAAAAATCCTTGAAAAATATACCAGCAATCCTCACATGAAAAGAAACCAAAATAAAACAAACACACTCTTTCATTCTGATTTCTGTTTAAAACCAAAACCAAAAACAAAATGCTGTATCTGTTTTCCAAATTGTGAGTGACTGGCACCCTCTAGTGTTAGAATTAGCAGAACAGTGTTTGAGGGTGTGGGGTGTGTAAGTGTGAGACATAAACTAAGAGAAACCATGGCTAAAATCATGGAAACTGTAGAACGGAGGGAAAGGATAATCCCTTACATAGACACACAGCTGTGAGATTAATACTGAATTTATAACTGGTTTCATGAACAGAGATGCACTGATTTGGAAAACAATCTGTTGGGAAAATCTAAATTAGAAAGTCTAAATAATTAGATTTTCAGCCTCCTTTCACTACTCTTTCAACTCATTACCTTCATGTTAAATAGTAATGTTAACAACAACCCCCTTTGCCCCTTGAGTTACTTTCTTCTACCTAGTAACAGATAGTAGTAACAGATAAGCAGAAAAGGAAGTAAACAGCTATTCAGATATATTCACTTACGGAATTCAGTTTCGTGAGGTAATTGTCCTGAAGCTATCAAACATTCATAAGAGCAAATGGAACATCTGTGACCAGAAATAGTATACCTCCAATTACCTCTGGCTATAAACCATTGTTGGCCTTGCTTGTGACTAGTCAGAAATATCTTGGCTGACTGTCGTGAACATGCAGAAGTAGATGATTCTTATTCTCAGCCAGGCTACTTACATGTTCTTTATAGTAATGTTACCCAGAATTCATATTGGTCCTAGCCCCTCATATTTTTATATTTCCTAAGACTTGGCCTGTCCATAATATACAATTAGTGAAAATAAATGAAACAAGGACTAAATAATCACCCCCAGTTTATAGCAGGTAAACCTCTGGTTTGTTAAACTGCCGTCTATTTGCTAAAACGAATAAGGCTCCCGCAGTTCTTAAAGACTGAGGCCCAGGAATTGCCCTTCTTCTCCACGAGGTGAGAAGTCACCTCTTACCCTAGTATTAGCTACATAAATATGCAATTTCAGGCTTCCAGGCAATGCGCCTTCCAAACTCTTCCTGAAGAATCCATAGATTAAATTTTGAGCCCATATGGAGTGTGGCGGTCTATAAACAGAGCCGATAAATAAACTTTTCTCCATGCAAGTCACGTATTCCATCAATGTGCTACAGGGTCTCCGCTGTTTGCTAAAGTACCTTCTCTACTTCGAGGATGGGTTGAAAGAAAAAGACCGTAAACAATGCACGAGAAATGCAACAACCCCCTTTGCCCCTTGAGTTACTTTCTTCTACATAGTAACAGATAAGCAGAATAGGAAGAAAACTGCTATTCAGATATATTCACTTACGGAATTCAGTTTTGTGAGGTAATATCCTGAAGCTATCAAACATTCATAAGAGCAAATGGAACATCTGTGACCAGAAATAGTATACCTCCGATTACCTCTGGCTATAAACCATTGTTGGCCTTGCTTGTGACTAGTCAGAAATATCTTGGCTGACTGTCGTGAACATGCGGAAGTAGATGATTCTTATTCTCAGCCAGGCTACTTACATGTTCTTTACAGACTACATTTCCAAGATTTAAACGAAAAAAGAACCCCCAGGAATGTGCACTCTGTTTCAGCGTGACTTATTCTTAACTTTGATTCTTAATTTCACTTTGATTTTAATTCCATAAAAAATGGAACCGTAATTTAAAAACATGAACACATTTTGACAGATGCACAACATCCGTCAAAAGAATTCAGCTAGGGTGGGAGGACTTCCGAAGATGTCAACCAGTGGAGCACTGATGGGATCCAGATTTGATTTATCTTCAGCAAGGTCGCTGTGAGATCACAGAATATATAGTAATTTTAAATGCAACAGCTCGCTGCATTTACCACTGATGCACGTGTGTATTATTATGTGTTTAAACTTCTGGGATTGGTAATTGAAGAATGGAACAAAACACTAATTCAAAGTAACACATCGTATCTCCTCATTTAATACGTTAAGAAAGCCCATTGATCAAACGTGTCAATTTTCTTGTCCTTGCGTCAACGCTCAACATCAATTTACCTATTTTTATAAAATCACAATCTGTTTCAGAAATTAAATACCTTGATTAAGAGTGTTCGTATACAAATCAACGTGCATTTTAGGAAAGGAGAGGACGGGACTGGGACTTCTATGTCTCATGCTTTATTATGCTAATCTAGACCGAGCAAAATCAAGCAAGATCATATTTGCTGACGGAGGTACAAATTGATAGAAACAGGGATAAGAAAACGTGATTTATGAATTACCGTGATTACTAGGTTTCAAAACAGGTGCTGTAGAAGTAGAGCCGAAATTCTGGGGTTCAACTGCAGATTAAAAAAAAAAAAACCAAAACTAAATAAATCATAGATTTCTTTTTAAAAACCAAAGATTAAACAAACAGAAAATCTGTCACTTTTCCACCGATCACTTTTTTTTTTTAAAATCCAAAGGGACCACGATTCCACTGACGTATCCTATCCCAAATAAAGCCACAGATCCTCTGGAAGTAAAGCACAGAATAGAACAGGGGGAAAAGTTGGGGCAACGGATCCTGACTTATAAAGCAAGGCTGTTATTCTTTGCAAAATGTGGCTTGTAAAAACAACATTCAGGTGTACATCTTTGCTACATTTGCCTTTGCAATATAAAATGGATTTAAAAAACACACACACACACGCACACACACACGCTCCAAAGCAGTTTTTTGGCCTGCATTTTTCCACCAACAGGTGGGTTATCTTAAAGTAGGCTTGTGGCATGATTCTATAAAAAGTAAGAGAGAGAGAGAGAAAGGGGGAAAGAGAGAGAGAGAGAGAGAAATATTTACCTTTAAACCTGGGTGCTTGCTTTCTTCGATTGCGAAAAGCTGCCCCCGACTGCAGAGCCTCCAGCAAGCTATCCATCACCCCTGTCTCATCCTTCTCTGTGAAAAAATAATAATAATAATAATGGGGAGAATTCCTTGTTTTCTGGGTTACCATAGCAATGTCAAAGGATTTAGAGGGATACAGGGAATACTCTAGAAATAAACACCTGACCGTTCCAAGTTCAGACAAACCTTTAATTCACTCATCAATCAGATTCTCAAGCCGTCAGCTTGGAGACCATTCCACCCTGCAGTGGCTAAAGCAGACACGACTGAAGTTTGATTAAGTTCACAACAACGCAGGATGAAATGAGATGCGGCGAGAATTTCAAGTGCAGCGCAACTTTTGTCCTCGCGCTGCGGCGTCCTTCTAAAGCTGGTAATCATCACGCAGAAATTCTCTCGGAGAAATTTATCCGCGAGGCGACAATCTGAAGTGCTGGCATTTATTCTTTGCAAAAGCTACATTAAGCTCTTCTGCTTTCTTTAATGGATAAAAGAGCGGATGGGTCTCTAGTGCTTCCATTCTAGACCTGTAAATTATTACGCTGAACTTTTATATTCTTTTTTTTCCCCCTTTCTTCTTCTACTAAAGGAACATTGGAATGAAAAAGAAAATTCTCCCCTAGTCTGTTAGACATGAAACAATCATTTCTCTTATAATGCTAGATCTTATGAAGCCATTTACAGCCTCAAGAGCAGCTGAAAAACTATGTGCGTGTAACACCTCTTGACAATAATTTCCGTCTGTAACTGGAGCATTTTATTTTTTAATCTGCACGTATACGCGGCTTGTTCAATAATTGAGAAATGTCTTTGGTTTCTTAAACACAATATTAATGCTTTCGTGTTGGAAGCAGCGAAGCGTTTCCGTGGCAAAAGGATGTCGCCCATGACATCGTTGTTGCCCAGCGTTCCAACCTCAGGAGCCACTGTGCTCTTCTCAAACACAAGGTATTTTTTTTAATGACTAGTTACCTTAGTTTTCCTCGGAAGGAGTTGAGAGGAGAATAAGATTAATACCACCAGGTTAAATGCTTCAACCATTTATTTATTGAACTATAAAAGTTAAAACTAGAGTTCTGAGGCTTGGTTACCTCTGCAACTTACTTGGAGAAAGAGACCTGAAACAAGATGATGATGATGATGATGATGATTATTATTATTAATTATGATTATTTATTGATCATCACAGTCAGCCAGATGTTCAGACTGGATTTGGCATTTTTGTCTACCTATCGAGTCCTTACCAAGGACCTGGGATAGGCATGTTTGATGGTATTATAGATCTCATCGCAGGATGGAAGCAGTTCCTGGTAAGGCCGCCTTTTGCAATTGACTAATGGCGAATTTGTCAATGCCGATGATGGTGTTCAAGTGGTGCTCCAGTTGTTTGGGGATTGCACCCAAGGCGCCTATTACTATTGGTACTACCCTTGCTTGCGTCATTGTTTTTGTTGTTGTTGTTGTTATTATTAAAATGTATTGGCTGCCCATCTTACCCCAGGGTAACCCTGTGGTAACGCTAAGAGTTGACTTGAGTTTTGCTTTTCTTAAGCAAGAGGATGGCTAGAAGTCAACAAGTTTTGCTTGAAATCTGGAGCAGTAGAGAGGTGTCAGGAAATACAAGCATGCATAGTTAAATCTAAAACTGTACAACTGAGCACACGTCTGCCAACTGTCAAGACCTTCTGGTGGCTGATTTGCAGCACTGAGACACAGTAAAAGAATTGCAAACTTTTAAAACTCCTGACTTCAAAAAGTAAAAAAAAGGAAGTTTCTAATTGCTTCCTGAGCCTAATTCAAGGTTCTTCTTGGGGTGGTGTGTGTGTGTGTGTGTGTGTGTGTGTGTGTGAAGAAAGCCAGACATGGTTGAGGCTCAAATTGTCTGCAGGACTCTCTACTCCATCACCACACCTCAAATTCTCCAGCTTTCAAGAGGGCCTCTTTTGCAGATCCCAACCCTTAGGCTGGCTAACAATAGGAGCAGATTTCCGCCTTTTTTCCCATCAATCGATTCCTCTTCACTGTGGAACTGATTGTCTGTTCAGGAGGGGTCTTAAACCTTAAACCTTCTTCGTCACATTCTTCCTCAATGTGATGGTTTTATTTCTATTCGCTATTTCTTTTCCTTGTCGTTGTGTTCAAGTTTTAATGTAAGCTGCCCAGAGCCAATGGAAGAGTGGGTTGATGAATAGACATTCTGAATGCAATAAATAAACTTGATTTATTGATTTAAATAATTAGTAGCAGTCATAACATATAGGGTTAACTCTTATTCGAGCCAGACCTAAATTGTGTAGCTTTGTCATTCATCACCAGTACTCTGTATTTCATCTGGAAAACAACCTGGCAGCTGGCATTTCATTTCCTTGCCAATTACACACACATACACACACACTTGAAGTTCATAATTACTTTACTTCGAAGCAGGAGCCTGCCCTGTTGACAATCCTCAGGCTGCATTAAAAATTGAGCGCTATATGGAAAATTATTTTCTGGAAGTCAAAAAAAAGAAAGCCAAGCTTTTATAGTTATGCATAATCACCAGGAAACTCTCTCTGGGCAGTGGAACATTTTGTAGGAACATCAAGCACTACGGAAGCTGGATAATCTAAGGCCCTAGGATACAATTCCTCCAGGCAATACAGCTGCTTTATAACCCAAAAGCAGAAATATGTGACTATGCATTTGTAGATAGGAGAATGAGAAATAACGTTCAGAACGTTAACCACAGTGGTGGACTTCAAAAACACACGTGTAAAAAAAAAGTGCAGTTTTTTTTTTGCCACCCTAACATTATTGCAGGAGACAAGGGGCACTTGTACCATTAAGACAATCACAGTGTGCTACTGTTTGGCAACCTACATTTTTCTCCCTAACGGTGCATTTTTAAGAGATCTTGTTAGGAGAGTCATCAAGCAGCCCACATCAGCAATTACAAATCTTATTAAAGGTAAAGGTTCCCCCGCACATGCGTGCTAGTAGTTTCCGACTCTAGGGGACCAGTGCTCATCTCCGTTTCAAAGAGCCAGCGCTTGTCCGAGGACGTCTCCGTGGTCATGTGGCCGGCATGACTAGACGCCAAAGGCGCACGGAACGCTGTTACCTTCCCACCGTAGCGGTCCCTATTTTTCTACTTGCATTTTTACGTGCTTTCGAACCGCTAGGTTGGCAGAAGCTGGGACGAGTAACAGGCGCTCACTCTGCTACGCGGCACTCGGGATTCGACCCGCCAAACTGCTGACCTTCTGATCGACAAGCTCAGTGTCCTAACCCACTGAGCCACCGCGTGTATATATATATACAAATCTTATTAGATTTGTCTAAATCCAACAGGTGTCCTGGAGGCCCCTTAAACCAGCTCTGGGTATTCATCCATCGAGTTGGGATTCTGCTAGATAGCCTCGTGTTGTCCCATCTTTGGACAGGTATCTTTTTTCCTGTTTCAAATTCTTGCGCTGTGTGCTTTAAAGGGCTGTTTTGCAGAGTCCATGAATCAAGCCTAACATGCAGATTAACTAACTTTTAAGTTACCCATGCCCTGCAGCCTGTCTGCTCCTCATTTGGGTGTTTTTTTTTCCCCCCCCACTTCACTTTCTCCTTGAGTGAGCAAGCCAGCACAAAGGAAGACATTAATCAGAGGAGAGAGGAATCAGCAACCTTCAAAAGAAACAAATTGTGCAATCTAGTTTCCTGTTATGGGCATGATAAAGATGCTACAGACTCTTTTCTTGCCAGAAGCGAGAAAGAGTTAACTGGGGGTGCACGCACCCTCACCTATTAAATCGGCCAGTAGTTGCAATTTGAGGACCGAGCAAAATATGAATAGACTATAGAGGGGATCAATCAGACTTAAACGCAGCAGGGAATTTGAAGTAAACCATTTCTTCTGCCTTTAGCAACCCGAAAGTTGCTCTAAATGCCATCTGGAGTAATCAGGTTGCTGACCACATTACCTGCTTTAATATCCAGCAGGAGCTTTTTCTTCTGTTGCTGTTCTAGTTTTTCTTTTTCTGCTTTCTCCTGAGCTATTCTAGCACGTCTCTGCTTTTCTTCCATTTCTTTCCTTCTCATATTATCCTTTGCTGCTTGCTAGGGGGAGAAAAAAAAACACGTTATCAAATATTAAGATTTTTTTTTCCAGATTTCGTGACAGAATAATGACATATCTTTAGTTGGTTCACACAAACACAGTCGCCTTAAGGAGTGTCACCCTTGAGGACCACAGGACCAGATCTTCTCAACTGCTTCCTGGAATAGGACTCCTTCCGACTGACCCACAACCTATAACTGTTTGGGAAAATGCTAAAAGCCGGCTATGTTCTGTTGTGGAAAATTAGTACACATTTATTCGAACTTCAATTCCTCACTTGGCTGTAAAGTGCACAAAGATGCTCTTAGATCAGGGGTCCCCAACTCTTGGTCTGTGAATCAGTACCGGGCTGCAACATGACAGCAGCCGGTCTGCACTAACAAGCAAAGTCCCAGGCAACACACAAAACCACGCACCCTCCGGTCTGTGGAAAAACCTCTCTCCACGGAACTGGTCCCTGGTGTCCAAAAGGTTGCGGACCTCTGTCTTACATGATTTGTTCTCCTGGCCTATTTTTTGTACTCACTTAGAATGACGATGAGATGAGCAAAACCTCAAATTTAGCTTTGGTTCTCTCTCATGTTTGCTGCTTAACAATTGAGCAATACGCTGAAGTAACTGGTCAGGCACATTGTCTTCTAGCAGCTAATCCCAATTCCCGTAAGTTCCAGAAGACAACAGTGAGAAACCAGTATTATGTTGCTATCAGGAAAGCTACAAAAGCTACGTCTGCATAACCTTCAAGAGTTGAGTACGGCTTGGGGTGGAGAAGTCTAATCAAATAGCATGTTAAAAACAAGACAAAACACAGAGACGAGGACAAAAGGGAATCTTAATACAACGGAATTAGATTTACTAGATGAATAGGATTACTCACTAAGTACCCACATGATTCACTGGACTCACTGGAGAAGAGCGTAATGCTGGGAAAGGTGGAGGGCAAGAGAAGAAGGGGACGACAGAGAACGAGGTGGCTGGGTGGAGTCACTGAAGCAGTAGGCGTGAGCCTAAAAGGACTCCAGAAGATGGTAGAGGACAGGAAGGCCTGGAGGAACATTGTCCATGGGGCTGCGATGGGTTGGACATGACTTTGCAACTAACAACAACAACAACAACCCAAATGATTAGGATTAAATACTATTTGGGGGCAAAGATGGGAAATAAAACCAAACAAAGATAACAATGGGACAGAAGGACTTTGACATCGGCTATCGTTTTGTTATGAGTGTTTTACCGTAAACATCGTTTTGAAGTTGCTCAAGTCGGCAAGGAATTCTTCTACTGAAATTTTCTTTAAATCAATGGCATAATATTCCATGACATCCTGGCACAGGTTTTCCATGCTTTTGTGTATTGTAGAAAGTTGCTTGAACTGTTCTTTTGCTTGGACGAGAAAGCTGTGTTAGGCTTGTTAAAGTTATATTCAGAGTAGAGCGGGATTAAAATAAACCAAGACAGAGTTTTTCAAAAGCCTTGCTAAGACTATTCCAAAAGTACTAAAATGGGCAGCGCAGGAGAAACAGCGTGCTGTAACAGATAACCTCTTCTCTCTCTCTCTCTCTCTCTCTCTCTCTCTCTCTCTCTCTCTCTCTCTCTCTCTCTCTCTCTCTCTCTCTCTCTCTCTCTCTCTCTCTCTCTCTCTCTCTCTCTCTCTCCACAATAGAATTCTCTCATGATAAGACTGGTGTTTAATATATTTTACAAAGGATTTCTCATGGGAAACAAAGGCAATCAGTAATTAAGCATCCCAGCAACTTATTAAGGGCTATCCCTGCATAAAATGATGGGGGGAAATTGTTTGATACTAAAGTTATCAAAATAACTTTCTGCTATGTATTCAAGATGAGCAGTGATTAATATTTATGTTATTTATATGTAAGGGTGTAGGTTTATACATATGTTGCATCTAGCGTGTTTAACTGTGTGCATGTAAGTGTACACTTTGAGAGCAAGCAACTAACTTTTATTTTTTAATGTATGCCAATGTGCCCACAGTAAAAAAAAATGACAATAAAGGTTATCTATCTATCTATCTATCTATTTATCTATCTATCTATCTATCTATCTATCTATCTATCTATCTATCTATCTATCTATCTATCTATCTATCTATCTATCTATCTATCTATCTATCTATCTATCCATCCATCCATCCATCCATCCATCCATCCATCCATCCATCCATCTATCTTTCTATCTATCTATCTATCTATCTATCTATCTATCTATCTATCTATCTATCTATCTATCTATCTATCTATCTCTAAAATTCTTTACTACAATGCTTCTGGTTATATTTCTACTTATAATCCATACAAACATATTATCTAGTGCAGCGGGCAGGTTTTGTTTATGTACATCATTTTTTATTACAAGCTTTAACCAGTAAAGATTTTTTTTTAAGGAGCGTCAAAATAGATAATCGCAAATGAACATTGACTGTACAACAATCCATCACGCATCTTAAATCTTACTAGGGATCCCCTGCCTGGATGCTAGATCTGATAAAGGTTGCAACATTGCGAGTCTGATAAAAAGCCTTATCAGCAAACAGGAAATCATACAGAATGGCTTTGTGTAGGGAGTGCTTGCTAGAAAGGAAAGAATAGGATTTTGATGCAGTATGAATCATTTATTCCACATAAACTAGCCCAGATACATGGGTAAAGCATATGTATTTTCATGCCAACAGCTGCCAGTGTTTGCCAAAGCCAGTCAATATTTCATCAAGGCTTAAAATTCTGGGAATGGTTTTTATAAACAATTAGGGGGGGGGGAATCTAAGGATGTAAATCAATTCATTATAAAGTCCCCACTCACATATCTATTTACTCATTGCAAGCGCTTAAGACTTTTTTTCCTGTGCAACATTTCCACAGAGTTTACGCTGCCAAATCATGGTATAGAACAGACATGTCAAACACAAGGCCCGGGGGCCGGATCTGGCCCGCGAAGTGGTTTCATGTGGCCCGCGAAGCCATCCTGGAAACAGTGAGGGAACAGCCCCCACTGCCTTGGCCCTGAGACCCTCCTTCTGCCAGAGACCCTCAGATCTGTCCCCACTCCTGCCCAGGCCCCCATAGGCACCCTTGATGCAAACGATGTAGAGCTGGCCATGCCCACCCAGTAGGCCATACGCACTCTAGCCACGCCCACCCAGTAGGCCACGCCCACCCTGGCCATACTCACCCGGCCCCCTGAGGGCAACCACAATGCTGATGCGGCCCTCAATGAAATTGAGTTTGACACCCCTGGTATAGAATTTACTAAGTTTATTACTGCATAGAACACTTTTTTTTTGTTCTACTGCAGCACTGTAGGCTTTCTTGTCTCTACAAAACGGCATTAAAAATAAAACAAATTAAAAATAAATAAATAAATAAAAATTTAAAATAAAATTAAAATGGTTTAAGGTTGTTTTGGCTTTATTTTTACATTTCAGCCCCAGACTCCCAACAATTTACAAATTCTAGATTAAATATCATGCTAAGAAACCAAGGAAAGGTCTAGCTGTTAATGATGCAACGTTTCTCAAATTTCACTAAATATGAATCTTCATTTCTGAGATCACTTATTACAGAAAGTCTTGCTAGCAATTTTTTTACACTGTATTGCACCAATCTCTCCCCTTTACATGCAGCCAGCATCAGCTTCAAATGGAGGAAGTGGGTGTCAAAACATTTGCAGTTAACTTTGGAGATAAGCCTGAAGATTAATCCTTGCTAGTAAGTAATCAGGGTCTAGTTAGTTAAACATAGCTTCTCTCCTCTCCCCATTTTTCTGTAGAAGAGAGATTTCATTTCTTCCACTCTTTTTTCCCCTTTCCTCTTGTTATTAGGCAGAAGGGAGGAGAATTCGTGTGAACATATTCATGTGTTTATAAATATGGTTTATGTTTCTAGGAAAGAGTGGTTAAGAATGTGCAATAAATCCTAGGAAAAAGGAAGTGAAATATAACAGACAATGTACCATTCTGGTCATAAAATCAATATTCAATTAAAAATGGATTTGCTATATTTAAAAGGCCCTTCAAAATACGAAACAAGACATGCAAACCAAAGAAAAGATAATGAGGAGCATTAAAGTACTACCTTTTTTTTTTGGCTGTAAATTATTTTGTAAATGATACGTGCACTTGCGCTAACACCATTGCCATGGGTCGCAAAAATGGGCCGCCGCCATGCTGCAAGGCGCAAAAACGGCAGCTTCCGCACCACCGGGCACAAAAAAAATGTGCTGCGCCATGCAAGAACGGAGCAGTTAGCGAGGGTCACGCGGGTGTGAGCTCCGCCCCGTATGTGGCGCACGCGTACTTGCAACCCCTTGAGTACACACGCGCATCCATGTAAAATGCTTCCCCCTCGCTTTTCCTCCGGTCTGCCAACCGATAAAGGTAGGTGACCTATGCTATATAGGATCATCTAACATTTGCATCAAATACCCCATTTTTCCTCTACACATTTTTTTTTAATTAGCAAGCACGTAGTCATTACCCGGAACAAATATAATTCCACTGTTCCCCAATTAGTCTCTGTCTACAGGGAATGTTAACAGGAGGCTATTACATTTTAACAGTGTTTAAAGATCAAACCATCTGTTTTAAGCGTCGCGTGTAGATTTAGCTTAAAGTGCCTATGTATTTTTGTGAAATTTCCAACAATGTTTTGTTTTATAAGCTTACAGTGTACGCAGGGCTCTGTTGTCTGTGTTACACTAGCATCTCGCGTTAAGAAATATTTCATAATATTTCATCTTGGAACAAAGTACTATCAACAGCTTGCAATATTACCAGTTTTCCAATGTGGGAATTGCCCATCGTACAAAACTATTTAAAAGGAAACAAAGAATATTTATCATTCTATCCCATTGAGTTAGAGACTAATTTGCACTTTAAACTCATAACCTCTGCAAATTAGAAATGGAAGAATCATTAAGCCTTGTTGACTGCTGGAAAAAGAAAAAAAAAGATGTTCAGTGTAGCGCTTTTAGGCAAAATTGCTTTAAAACTGTGACCAGGGAAACACATGCTGATGCCATAAATTTCTAAACACAATCAATATAATTGGAAAATTGTGCATGGTTTCGAAGGGAGGGAGGGCGGACGGAAAGAAAGGGTAATTTCTTTTTATACAATTGCATTAAACAATTGCAATAAACAAAGCCTATAGAGGCCAGAAGGAGCGTCTACACTACATCCCTTTTGTAAACGCAATCTCAGTTTTACTGGTCACAGGTCAATAGTAACGTGATGGTCATATTAAAGGTTTTGAAGATCTTTAGATCGTTAGCATCATTATTTTGCTACTTACTAAACATGACTGAAAAACTGGCACTTAGTAGCCAGACAAGGGATATTGGGTAGCCTTCCACAGATTCACTAACCCACATGTGGACCAACAAAAACGTGACACTTTATCTGCTTTACCTGCGTCAATTCAGATTTTTTTTTCCTTCCACACAGAGGGCACAAAGGACTTCCTTTACAAGTAAGAACCAAAAAACAAACAAAAAACAAAACAACCGATATTAACCTAGCAGAAGAACTATTGGAATAAGGTAAAGGTAAAGGTTCCCCCGCACATACATGCTAGACGTTTCCAACTCTAGGGGCTGATGCTCATCTCCATTTCAAAGCCGAAGAACCAGCGTTTGTCCAAGGACGTCTCCGTGGTCATGTGGCCGGCATGACTAGACGCCAAAGGCGCACGGAACGCTGTTACCTTCCCACCGTAGTGGTCTCTATTTTTCTACTTGCATTTTTACGTGCTTTCGAAGCTAGGTTGGCAGAAGCTGGGACGAGTAACAGCCGCTCACTCTGTTACGCGGCACTCGGGATTCGACCCGCCAAACTGCCGACCTTCTGATCGACAAGCTCAGCGTCCTAAGCCACTGAGCCACCGCGTCCCCTATTGAAATAAAGTAGGGTAGTCTATATCAAGCAATAAATTATTTTAAATACTCTTCAAAAGCTTAGGGAAATTAATCGTTATTCGTATAAATTACTAACCGAGCTGAGCTTCAGGAGAATTCAGAATGGGCGAACTGAACAAGTATCCCTCAGTGGAAAGTTCTAGCTCCATTCTAATACAACACTCACCAGAGGGCAGAAAAATTGTGGTAGGTTTTAGCTTATTTTGTAATTCAAAGAATCAAAATGAGAACTATATGTGGAATAACAGTTAGGCAGATAAATTTAAAATATATTTTGCAAAGAGAGTGCAGATGTTATTTAGCAACAACAAAAGGATATGGACATTTTGGTCACAAATTTGTCGCGGACGTCTTCAGGTTGAGGAAAAGTCTCCAGATCTCTCTCAAGTTGTTTGATGTGTCCTTCCGTCTGCTTTAGGCTCTTTTCCAAGCTCTCCACTGAAACTAAACACACAAACACACATCTTTAATGATTAATGATTTTTGAAGGATAGGATACACAGCCTACTCCAGTTTCATAGCATACAAAAAAAAACTTACTTTAGCCAAAATCAGATAATGCACGCATTTCCTATTTCAAGAAATGAAAACCTTTTTCATGGCCAATATAGGATTCTAAGCATGCCTCGTGGAAATCAAAGTTGGCTTTAAAATATTAAAAGATAATAAGAATTATATGGGATTTATTCTAAAGGGAAGAATTATTTTCTAAAGAGATGTTGTGTCTATAATGTTCTCTATAACCTGCAAAAATATTATTATTTCTGGGATTAAAATATAACCTATGACGTGCATTTGGCTAGAGCTCCTGACTTCATGTAGCTAATAATCTGATCCTTCAGTCACTGAACTATGTCAGAACTTACAGTTGACCTGTTAGTTCCAGTAAATTTTCTCCCAAATTGTTATAAAACTGTTGTGTCTGATCAATGTTCCCAAATGTCTAATTCTTTGAGCACTAACAGATCAGAACATCACTTTTCCTTATGAGAATATCGCTTATATCCTAAGGCAGGGGTCTTCAAACTTGGCCCTTTTATGACTTGTGGACTTCAACTCCCAGAATTCCTCAGCCAGGCACGCTGGCTGAGGAATTCTGGGACTTGAAGACCACAAGTCATAACAGGGCCAAGTTTGAAGACCCCAGTCCTAAGGTATCCTGTAGCACCGATATCTCTTTCAAAGGGATCTACCCATGAGACCAAATGTCCATGAGATGCCTGCAATTGTAAATAGCGTAGGAATGGTCAATTTAAAAACCCCAACAGAATGAATATGGCAAACTTCTAACATAGCTATGGATGCCAGAACATTCTCTTCCAACATGTAACACACTATTATGTATTTTGCCATCTCCATTTTTTGAAGGAATTAATCTCCAGTGTTATTCACACCAGGTCACATGCAAACAACAGAGGCCCACACAGTACTTCAGACCTGGCACTAATGACCTTGGGACATCTAGGCTTGTTTGACTGCTTTGATTGTCACACGTTATTCCTTCTACTTACAGGCATGATCATTCACCTACTTTCTTTCTGAATGAAAAGCTAAGATAGAAAATCTTCAAGAGGAGACAACAGCATACAAACAATGTGTTTGTAAAGACTTTCTTGGATACAACACAGGAAGAGGAGTAGAACAACTTTTTTTTTAAAGACATGAAGACATGATGCTAGGTGAAATCAGATTTAATTTCCTAAAACTTTGTAATTATTAGCCTTTTATTTGAAAGGCATGCATGGAAGCCATGAAAAATATTTTAATTCCCCAGTTTGCTGCTTTTTGTATGGTAACACTTTTGTGCTCTGGACGGTGTGATCTGAAACATAATCACTTTCCCCCTCCATATTCTCTGCTAATTTAAGATAAGGGAAAGTCATCTTGAAAGAAATAGAAATAACTGTGAATGGAAATTCATAACTGCAGGCAGAGGTTAATGCATGCTGCAAAGTTAAAATTCTCCGTTTGGAAATTATTCATTTCGATCAGAGTTTAACAAAACAAAACATACATATCAGTTTTAATACAGACCTCTGCTTGCTTTGTCTAAGTGCTGCAAGTCTTCAAGAAAGCTCAAAACATTAGGGTATTTTTCTTCACAGATTTCAACCAGAAAGTGAAGCAGTGTTATCGTCTGATCAGCAGATTTGGTATCCTTTAACTAGGCAACAAGCAATACATTGGTAAAAGAATTAATATAGTTCTGTTTCATCTTATTACACATTCATTTTTTACTCTCTAACTTGGCATTAGATTTCATTAGACTCACAAGTTAAACAATAGAATAGAATAGAATAGAATAGAATAGAATAGAATAGAATAGAATAGAATAGAATAGAATAGAATAGAATAGAATAAAATAGAATAGAACAGAACAGAATAGAATTTTGTTGTTAGTTGCAAAGTCGTGTCCAACCCACCGCGACCCCATGGACAACGTTCCTCCAGGCCTTCCTGTCCTCTACCATCTTCTGGAGTCCATTTAGGCTCACACCTACTACTTCAGTGGCTCCACCCAGCCACCTCATTCTCTGTCATCCCCTTCTTCTCTTGACCTCAACCTTTCTCAGCATTAGGCTCTTCTCCAGTGAGTCCTTCCTTCTCATTAGGTGGCCAAAGGATTTGAGTTTCAGCTTCAGGATCGGCCCTTCTAAAGAGCAGTCAGGGTTGATCTCCTCTAGGACTGACCAATTTGATCGCCTTGCAGTCCAAGGGACTCGCAGGAGTCTTCTCCAGCACCATAGTTCAAAGGCCTCAATTCTTTGGTGCTCAGAATAGAATAGAATAATGGAATAGAACAGAACAGAACAGAACAGAACAGAAGAATAGAATAGAATAGAATAGAATAGAATAGAATAGAATAGAATAGAATAGAATAGAATAGAATAGAATAGAATAGAATAGAATAGAATAGAATAGAATAGAATAGAATAGAATAAATAGGAATAGAATAGAATAGAATCCAATCTGGAAGGGACCTTGGAGGTCTTCTAGTCCAGCCCCCTGCTCAAGCAGGAGACCCTATACCATTTCAGACAAGTGACTGTCTCTGACTTGGGATGTAGAAGTGTCGTAGAACGGAGACTGCCTAATAACCTATGGGTGTCTTTGAGTTCTACCAGGAAATAAAAGAGGCTGTGCATTGAGAGATAAATTGTGATATCTAACTTTAAAACTCAACTGTGGGGATGATATTAAGATACCCATCCACACTTAACTTGACCCAAAAAGACACACATTCAGCTAATGGCATCCATTGAGGGATTCAAGATGGCGCATGCCTTTTGACCTGTTCTTTAAGCGCAACATGCACACATATATATATGCATTGTGGATGCTATTGTATCCAGCATGAACACCAATCCATAATCTATGAAGATAAAGTTTAGGCGAGTATATTTCAAATTTCCCTCAAAATGCTTAGAGCTTAAGAAACCTGAAGCCTTCAGGCAGTGGCTATTTGCTCAATTGTAACCTTAAGAATGATTTGAGTTCTGAGGTTTGTTACTGACCTACAGCTGACAATATCTGTGCACAGACACATTCTGTATGTGCCCATCAGGCTACTGTCATTTGCAGTACACGTTGTGCAAGCACAGAAAGAGTACATCAGATAAATTAAATGCATGGAGGGAGAAAGTGAAATATATTTAAATTGAGGCATCAGATCAATGCCTACCTTACATCAATTCATTGTTTTCTATCATCTGAAGCCATTCTGGCTTCCAATACACCAGCTCACCCATTATTATTATTTTCTTCTTTTAGCTTCCCTTTTGAGGATTTTACCAACTCACTATTCTCCCTTTTCCTCTTTTTCCATTTGCTCTTCCTTAATAGGTTGTCTTGTGATTTGATCCTAATTCAACCTCCCTACATAATCAAAGCCACCTCTATTTTTCTACATTCACTTTTGCATTTAATCCACATTCCCTTAGCAGCTATTCGTTCTTGACCCTACCTGTTCTTATCATACACACTTCTGCAATAGCTCATCTACTCGGCATACAACTAATGTTGTTTTTTTCTGACGTATCAAATTCTACAAAGCGCTGCATTTTTATATATATACCATTGTTTTCAGGGTTGTTGGGTTTTTTTTTGTGACAGTCCTGCCTTACAAGTAATCATATGGACCAGCATTTCCACTTTTTAAAACTTCATTTCCCCAACCTTAAATGCTCTCAGATTTCCCCACTCCGTGCATTTGCTCTAGATAGGAACAGCTTTTTTTTCTAATTGAGAAAATGAAGTTTTTATAAAACCGCATTCATTCTCTCCTTCACTGGATGAGAAACATAAAAATTAATTGATTTCATGTGCAAATTGTGTTGCAGTTGGTAGACAGGACAGATATTTACAACTATTTTATGGGGGGGGAAGAATCTTGGCAAATTTACACATTTATAATTATTCCATTGGGACGCAGTGGCTCAGTGGGTTAGGACGCTGAGCTTGTCGATCAGAAGGTCGGCAGTTTGGCAGGTCGAATCCTGAGTGCCGCATAACAGAGTGAGCGCCTGTTACTCGTCCCAGCTTCTGCCCACCTAGCAGTTCTAAAGCACGTAAAAATGCAAGTAGAAAAATAGGGACCACTACGGTGGGAAGGTAACAACATTCCGTGAGCCTTTGGCGTCTAGTCATGCTGGCCACATGACCACGGAGATGTCCTCGGACAAGCGCTGGCTCTTCGGCTTTGAAACGGAGATGAGCACTGGCCCCTAGAGTTGGAAACGACTAGCACGCATGTGCGGGAGAACCTTTACCTTTTAATTATTCCATTGGCAAGGGGGGGGAAAGATAATCAGCAGCAGAAATACGTTGAGGGCTTGACTAAAGCACCAGATTCCACTCATACAGGCTGTTGAAATACTCACTTTACATAAGGAGCAGAGGTTAAATCCAAAAGTCTGGGCATTTCGGGATCCAGCATTCATGTAGTTTCCCATTAACAGGACTAGTTCGAGAAGCTGACTGAAGCTTCTGCTCTTCTTTATCTCTTCACAGGCTGCGCTGACAGCCATGATTTCAGGCTTGGTGTTATTCACTTGCTCCTCAAACTGAAGTTTAAAAAGAATAGCACCCAACCGTGGTCTCAGTCGCGTTACGCTGCTCATCTGGTTGAAAAGAGAAGAATACCTGTGTCACACTTAACAATTTGGTACAATCGTGATACGTACCATGATTCCCGACAGATCCAAAGACCGGATCAATCAAGAACGGTCATGTGAATGTTATGACGATCTCTCTTTAACTACAGAATACAGAATAACAGGGTCAGAGGCCATCGAGGTCAAAACTGAACAGCCCTCTCAACAGAAGGCGAGGGATACGACATCATCTATCTCCAGTCCACAACACTGTCCTTTCTGCAGTTCCAAGAAGGCTCCACACCCATTTGCAACACTCGGGTGACCCCGAGGACAGATAAACCTCCAGGTAGCCTTAATGACTCTCTAAAAGCAATGCAAATGACCAGCTGTCTGCAAGAAATATAAATCCTTCCATTCCCCCACCATCCAGTCTGAGCTGAAGAAGCTTCTTGGAGAAACGAAACATCTTCAAAGTAAAACGAGAGAGTGCAGTTGCCTTCTGAAAAAGCATCTTTGGGGTAACTATGACCTGGATGATGGAGAATCTCCATGATAGAATAACTGCTGTGATTCAGGATCAGCCTGTGCTTACAGCAGCTGAGTCCGATGAATCTGAGGAGGAGGAGGAGGGGTTTGGAAAGCCTTTGGTGTCAGAGGGAGGCTCTGATGCACTGCAGGACTCTCAGCCTGGCCCCTCCAGTCATGTTCCTCATGAGGCTCAGCTGTGTGAGTACGAGGTGTCGGTCTCAAAAGAGTCACAGCTGAATCTGTTCAGAGACGCTAGAAGCAGAAGGCAATCCAGCAGAGCAGAGCAGAGAAAATCAATGAGGCAACTCAGTGAGAGGAGAAGGCAGTGAGAAGCCACGCCTTGGGACTGATAATAAAAGGGCTGCTTGCTGAAGGCAACCGTTTGGAGACATTCTAAGGGAATCCTGGTCTGTTCTTGATACTTGTTTAACTCGTTTGTTGACTCTTGTTTGATATTTTGATTCATTTATTGAAGGAAATATTCTGTTGCTTTTTTGTTTGAATTGTAAATAAATTTGGGTTGGGTTTTTCCGGCCTATTGACTGTAAAAAGGAAAAAGGGTTTGTCCCTGACACACAAACAGGGCCGGTTGTAGGCTGGAACAGAACAATAACAGAGTTGGAAGGGACCTTGTAGGTCATCTAGTCCATCCCTGTGGGCCCTGCTGACTTTGGTGTTATTTCCTCGAGGCGGGCAAGGTGCTTTTGGAAGGATGGACTGATCCTCAAAATTTAGAGGCGTTGAAAACCCCTCTAAGTCATCTCCCAAACAAGTTCGTTGAGCGCAGTATTTTAACCGTTTCAATTTTGCTTTCAAATATTTCCCAGGGGGAAAGAATTTCTTGGCTGGCGCCCTGTCCAGAATACCCCAGTACAAAAGTCGCCGTAAGGAGATTGTGGAACTCCATCATTCCACTACCACAGTCAATCTCTCAGATAACCCCTGGAGGCCAGCTGCAGGCGAAACCGTCTGAACCGGATAGCCCGTTGACAAAAAAAAACCAAAAAAACTTAAGGAGGGATTAAAAACCGATTCCTGGCTTTGGGAAAATAAAACCATGGGCTTGCCTGGAAGGGATCAAAACTGTACTTGCCAGGAACGCTTAGAGTTCAAGCACCTCAGCGCAGCCACAATATCAAACAGGCTGGCTACTTTGGGTTTCTAAAGACTTTACATCTGGTCAGAAGGCAATTTTGGTGGCCAGGTATGAAAAAAAGGATGTTAAAAGTTATGTGAAGAGCTGTGCAACTTTTGCAGCTATGAAAAAAAAACAACGCCCTAGATTATATATACCATCTTCACAGAGCACCAAAATGGATTATTTCGGATAGGGGAGTCCAATTTACTGCAAAACTTTGGAGGGACTTCCTTAAGCTGATCGGATTCACACCAGGACTATTGTCAGCTTTTCATCCAAACACAAACGGAGCGGCTGAGAAAGCCAACTCAGTGGTGGAACAATACATTAGTTGTATGATGATTACCAACGATCTATGGCCCATGTCAGAAAGCTTATTAGCCATTATTTCAAACTTATGAGGTTTACAGGGTTACTTTTATAGATTATAGATTTTACTCTCACGGGAATTTTATAGTAAATACATTTTATGTGCATGCATATATTAATCAGATATTAAACCTCTCCTAGATATCTGGTAGCAAGTTAGTTTTATGTTACAATCATCTAGCATGGCCGTTGTAGGCTTTTTCCACGTCACGGAAACATTTTGTACTCTTTTGAGATTGACTTTTATTGGACTGCACTTTATCTTGGGACAAAGAGAGCAAAATAAAATGATCGATATGTCAACCTAAGAGATGCTTGTTTACCAAATGTTTATCAGGGCGTCATAACCGCTACAGCACTGGTGTGCTTTGCAAGCAGCAAGGAGAACAGCAGCCAAGAGGTGGTTGTGCAGAATTGTTTCACTTTCAGTTCATTTGCACCGACTTGGCCAAAGACACACCCTGCTCACACTCTGTGTGTCACGAAGCCACTTAGGAGCACGGGGGCTCAAGTGGTTGGAATGCTGGGCAGGAGGTTAGCAAGCCCACGTTTGAGACCCAAGAGCTACCGTGGGGCAGGGTTGAGTCCCCGTCCTTCACTCCAGCTCCTTCCGGGGACATGACAGGAGCTGGCAATTGGACATCCCCCAGGGAAATGGTGAGGTCACCAGCTAATCCTTTCAACCCGGAAGCACTTCATTGCTTTCTGACACAAGTGCAATGAAGCCTCTTTTCAAGGGCTTTGGACAGCACACAGGATTAATATAATTATTAGACGTTTACCCCCAGGCAGGCCAGAGTGTGTTATAGAAGACCTTCAACTGGTGCAGAATGCGGCCGCGCGAGTTGTGATGGGGGTCTCCCGATACTCCCACGTAACACCTCTACTCCGCGAGCTGCATTGGCTTCCAGTTGCCCTCCGGGTGAGATTCAAGGTGCTGGTGATGACCTATAAAGCCCTACATGGCTTGGGTCCGGGATATCTGAGGGAACACCTGCTGCCGGCATCAAGTTCCCTTCGTCTGGTGCGCTCCCACAGGGAGGGTCTGCTCAGGGTGCCACCGGTAAGAGATTGCCGGCGGGTAACACCCAGGGATAGGGCCTTCTCTGTGGGGGCGCCTGCCCTTTGGAACCAGCTGCCAGTGGAGCTGAGGACTGCCCCCGA
Source organism: Vipera berus (assembly GCF_964194415.1). Classification (NCBI taxonomy): domain Eukaryota; kingdom Metazoa; phylum Chordata; class Lepidosauria; order Squamata; family Viperidae; genus Vipera; species Vipera berus. The sequence continues at coordinate 116,764,784 of NC_138206.1, read as the reverse complement.
CCTCCGTTCGTTCCGCCGGGGCCTGAAGACCTGGCTCTTCGAGCTCTCTGGCCCAGGCTGAGGACTAATTTATTTTAATTGGGGTTTTATTTAAACAGGGATAAATTTAATCTTTTTTAAATTTGGTTTTTAACTTTTGTATTTTTGGTTTTTAATTACCCTGTAAACCGCCCTGAGTCCCTCGGGAAAGGGCGGTATATAAATGTAATAAAATAAATAAATAAATAAATAAATAAATAAATAAATAAATAAATAAATAAATAAAAACATGGCGAGGCTGCCTCATACTTTTTTTTTTTTTGGTCTCACGTTTATAATTAGAAATGGAAAAGCAAGCAGGTTACCAATAGCAGCAGAAAGAACAGAGGCAGAAATTCAAAAATGTCAGAACAGTCTCACTCCCGGTCTCGGTGACAAGAGCAAGACGTTAAAATTCCTCCTGTCAGGAAATTACTTGAAGAAGTTGGTTAAAAAGTCATATCAGAAACTTAATGCAACAGAGGATTAACTCGTCCCTGACTACCAGCTACCCAAAAGAAGCAAACAGAATACCGCACAAAACTCACAGAAAAGGATTGTGGGGTTTTTTTTGTGTGTGTTTTTTTTAAAAAAAGAATATAGAATCTTAAAACCATATTTTGAAATGAATCAATCTATTTACCACGATAGCGAACTGCTCCGGGTCAGACAAATTCTTATATTCATTCTTCAACTTGGATAATTCGTTGAGTTGTTTTTGGTCAGGAAGGTGTTTTATTAAATTCTGCATTCCATGGAAAGATACAAAATTAAAATGTTCATAGTTTGTTTTTTAATCCCCTTTATATTGCATGATTACTTGCACAAAAAAGAAGAGAGATCAACTTCTTTTTAGTCTTGTAAGGTAACAAAGCCAAAAATAGACAGTAAGGAAAAAGTATTTACTATTGAAAAATTAAGGACCCCTTAAAAATCCTAAGAGATAAATGTCAAACGCAGTAGGCTATTTATTCCATTTTAAACTGTCCAACTGCCGTATCTTAGAGAAATCTGCTGACACACATAGTATAAATGAAACAGTTATCAAACATTAAAAGGTCTATTATCTTAATAAAAATGGCAAGTATAACAAATACAGAAGGTATAATCTGCCATCTTTGGTGATAATACCAAATTGTATTGACATATAAACACAAAATTATGGATGATTGTGCATGTAACTTTGTCCATGACTTCACTACAAATGTGGTAGATTTTATGACGATCTAATTATTAGGAATACTTGTTTATGAAACTGTTAATCAAATTACTGCACCTGAATCATGGATTCTGACAGCTGGGTTTCATCTATCTCCAGAATCATTATTTTTATTTCTTCATAAGGTACTCGAAATGACCCTAAGAAAATAGCTAAACACACAGACACACACATAAAAGCATTTCAGTATGTTTTTATTTGAGAACGGCAAATTAAGCACTTTTAAACACTTCAAGCATTAAAGTGTTTTCAAGAGGCAACTTTTTTTGTAGGTGGAGGAGGCCAACTTGGCATGGGTCCGGATTACCTACGGGAGCACCTACTGCCGGCGTCAACTTCCCTCCGTCCAGTGCGCTCCCACAGAGAGGGCCTCCTCAGGGTACCACCGGTCAGAGAATGTCGACTGGTGACCCCCAGGGGGAGAGCGTTCTCGGTGGGCGCACCAGTCCTTTGGAACCGCTTACCGGCTGAACTCCGGATGGCCCCCGACCTTCGCTCCTTCTGGCGTGATCTAAAAACTTATCTATTCGAACAAGCCGGCCTGGTCTGATGGGTTTGGGGTTTTAACATTGTTTTTAACTAACTTACTACATTGGGCACAATCATTTAATTTTAAATCTTGTATCCTGTATTCTTATTTTTATTGCCCTGTACACCGCCCTGAGTCCTTCGGGAGAAGGGCGGTATATAAATCAAATAAATAAATAAATAAACTTGATTGCTGTGTTTTCCTGTGTGAGAACCAAGTCTCACATCTGCTTTGGGAGACAAGAAAGGTATGGAAAAACAGGATGAATAAAGAAATATGCAGGTGACTTAAGATGAAAGCAGGCTGTGGCTTCCAAACAGGAAGGAAGGAAGGAAGGAAGGAAGGAAGGAAGGAAGGAAGGAAGGAAGGAAGGAAGGAAGGAAGGAAGGAAGGAAGGAAGGAAGGAAGGAAGGAAGGAAAGGAGGGAGGGAGGGAGGGAGGGGGGGGAGGGAAAAAAGAAGGGAGGGAGGGAAGGAAGGAAGGAAGAAGGAGGAGGAAGAAGGAAGGGAGGGAGGGAAAAAGGAAGGGAGGGAGGGAGGGAAGGAAGGAAGGAGAGAAGGAGGAAGAAGGGAAGAAGGAAGGGAGGGAAGAAGGGAGGGAGGGAGGGAAAAAGGAAGGGAGGGAGGGAGGGAAGGAAGGAAGGAGAGAAGGAGGAGGAAGAAGGGAGGGAGGGAGGGAAAAAGAAGGAAGGGGGGAGGGAGGGAGGGAGGGAAGGAAGGAGAGAAGGAGGAAGAAGGAAGGAAGGGAGGGAGGGAAAAAGAAGGAAGGAAGGGAGGGAGGGAATAGGACATCAACAGTAATAGTAGGAGTGACAGATTATTCATAGCAACTAAGTTACAATATACCAGTGATATCAAAGCAAACCTCATTAAGATAATTGGGGAAGGAAACTAAAAGCCATTGTCCATGTCCAGAAATATAATAAAATGTGCCCTTAACAGGCTTGGGTGTGATCTTTATTTGAAATGGGGTAGAAAGAGTGGCCTATTCATTTTTAGTGGCTTTACGTCGTAATTACTCATCTCTTTTACTATGGATTTATTCCGCACCCAGCTCCAGAGAGGAGTCTCTGATCGTAAATAAATGCAATTACGTAAAGACTCCAGATATGAGTAATACATTATCATCCAACATCATAACCAAACTGAGGAATGGGGGGGGGGAGGAATGAAAGGGCAGAAGATGAAAACAGGTGTGATAAGGTAAAGAAAAAAATAAATAAAGAATATGCACTGAACAAATGTGGGAGGGCCGAAAGGTACAGACTGAAAAGAAAACTCCCAATTTTAACAAAACAACAAGAGTTGGAAGGAACCTCAGAGGTCTTCTAGTCCAACCCCCCCTGCTCAAGCTTTCAAGTCTTTATTGATAGAAAACCCTAGGGCAGGGGTAGGCAACCTCGGCTCTTTTATGACTTGTGGACTTCAACTCCCAGAATTCCTGAGCCAGCCATGCTGAGGGAAAAGGGAGAGGTTTCCAAGCTGAACCAAGCCGGCTCAGGAATTCTGGGAATTGAAGTCCACGAGTCATAAAAGAGACAAGGTTGCCTACCCCTGGCCTAGGCCGCTTTATGACTGGTGGACTTCAACTCCCAGAATTCCTGAGCCAGCCATGCTGAGGGGAAAGGGGGAGGTTGCCAAGCTGAACCAAGCCGGCTCAGGAATTCTGGGAATTGAAGTCCACGAGTCATAAAAGAGACAAGGTTGCCTACCCCTGGCCTAGGCCGCTTTATGACTGGTGGACTTCAACTCCCAGAATTCCTGAGCCAGCCATGCTGAGGGGAAAGGGAGAGGTTGCCAAGCTGAACCAAGCCGGCTCAGGAATTCTGGGAATTGAAGTCCACGAGTCATAAAAGAGACAAGGTTGCCTACCCCTGGCCTAGGCCGCTTTATGACTGGTGGACTTCAACTCCCAAAATTCCTGAGCCAGCCATGCTGAGGGGAAAGGGAGAGGTTGCCAAGCTGAACCAAGCCGGCTCAGGAATTCTGGGAATTGAAGTCCACGAGTCATAAAAGAGACAAGGTTGCCTACCCCTGGCCTAGGCCGCTTTATGACTGGTGGACTTCAACTCCCAGAATTCCTGAGCCAGCCATGCTGAGGGGAAAGGGAGAGGTTGCCAAGCTGAACCAAGCCGGCTCAGGAATTCTGGGAATTGAAGTCCACAAGTCATTAAAGAGCCAAGGTTGCCTACCCCTGGCCTAGGCCGCTTTATGACTGGTGGACTTCAACTCCCAGAATTCCTGAGCCAGCCATGCTGAGGGGAAAGGGGGAGGTTTCCAAGCTAAGCCATGCTGACTCAGGAATTCTGGGAGTTGAAGTCCATGAGTCATAAAAGAGCCGAGGTTGCCTACCCCTGCACTAGACCATTCGGGACAAATGGCTGTTCAGTCTCTTCTTGAAAACCTCCAGCAATGGAGCGCTCACAACTTTAAAACCAAAAGCTCAAATTTGTTGTTGTTGTTGTTAGTTGCGAAGTCGTGTCCGACCCATCACGACCCTATGGACAATGTTCCTCCAGGCCTTCCTGTCCTCTACAATCTTCTGGAGTCCATTTAAGCTCACGCCTACTGCTTCAAATTAGCTTTACTTAAAAATGCATACTAAATATCCAGGAGATATTTTCCAACTTCGGCGCCTTCATTTTCAGTGCTCACAGCGATACATCCCTTCCCCATTTACCCATTGCTTGGACTTGTTTCCGTCAAAGCCATGTTACAAAGAAGAATCGTATTTAACTCCGAAAGTAATATTAAACCACTTTTTTCCCCTCCCCCCAAATAATGACAGCGATTTACTTACAAAGGTTTTGCGCGATCTTTGGATCCAGGACTTTCAGTTCTTTGATTCGTTTAATAGGTTTCCTCTCTTCAAAGCCTTCGTCTCTTTTCACTGTCAAGACAAATGTTGTGGGTGTGTTAAACATACCAGAAATGTTTATATTGGTGCTATTAGTGCCCTTGCATAGAGCTTAAGCTTCAGTGTAGTTACAACCTGAGGACTGCAGTTGTACAATTCATTGTATTCAGGTTTTACCCACTGTTGATGAGAGCGTGTTACAGGTTATCCTGAATCAACTCAGGGTAATGGTGAGCAACTCTTAGGGAATATCAGGTTTGCCAATCATGAATGAAAAATCCGACACAACCTATAGTACATCTTTAGAACAGGGGTCCCCAACCTGTGGGTCGCGGCCCAGTATTGGGCCGTAGGCTGCTGGCCACCAGGCCATGGGACAACCTGGCTAGTGCACGCGTGTGTGCACGCTACACCCTCACTTGTGCTAGCGCCACAGCCGCAAAAACAGGACGCCGTGCCACAGGGTGCAAAAACAGGCTGCCGCTGCTACGCCTTGGGGCGCAAAAACATATGCTGCACCGTGGGGCGTGGAAATGGGGTGCCACCGCACCACAGGGCGCAAAAACAGGCCACCGCCGTGCTGCAAAGCGCAAAAACGGACGCCGCTGTGCCGCCGGGCACACAAACCAGACACTGCGCCACGAAAGAACGGGACAGGGATAGCAAGTATCACACGGGTTCTAGCTCCACCCTGTTTGTGGCGCACGCATGAGCATAAAATGCTTCCCCCTCCCTTTTCCTCCGGTCCACCAACCGACAAAGTTTGGTGACCTCTGTTTTAGAATTCCACTGTCACCCTTACTTCTGCTTACAGGTGTGTGTGTGTGTGTGTATTACATATAACACTATTCATCTTTTCCGTGAAGTTTAATACTGTTCAATGATAGTGTTAATGAAAAATATAGGGCAAAAGGACAATATAGAAAAAAAGGAAATAAAAAAACTACATTTACAACAAAACAAGTCAGCCTTAGCAACGATTTGACCCTGCGTTTTATTTACACACACACACCACACACAGATATATATATATATATATATATATATATATATATATATATATAGTGTGTGTGTGTGTGTGTGTGTGTGTGTGTGTGTGTGTGTGTGTGTGTGGCGGCTCAGTGGGTTAGGACGCTGAGCTTGTCAAACAGAAGGTCGGCAGTTTGGCAGGTCAAATCCCGAGTGCCGCGTAACAGAGTGAGCGCCTGTTACTCATCCCAGCTTCTGCCCACCTAGCAGTTCGAAAGCATGTAAAAATGCAAGTAGAAAAATAGGGACCACTGCGGTGGGAAGGTAACAGCGTTCCGTGCGCCTTTGGCGTCTAGTCATGCCGGCCACATGACCACGGAGACGTCCTCGGACAAGCGCTGGCTCTTCGGCTTTGAAACGGAGATGAGCACCGGCCCCTAGAGTCAGAAACGACTAGCACGCATGTGTGTGCAGGGGAACCTTTACCTTTACCTTATATATATATAAGGAACGCTGTTACCTTCCCACCGCAGTGGTCCCTATTTTTCTACTTGCATTTTTACGTGCTTTCGAACTGCTAGGTTGGCAGAAGCTGGGACGAGTAACAGGCGCTCACTCGGCACTCGGGATTTGACCCGCCAAACTGCCGACCTTCTGATCGACAAGCTCAGTGTCCTAACCCACTGAGCCACCGCGTCCCTTATATATATACATATACATACATACACACACACACACACACACACACACACATATTATATATATATATATATATATATATATATATATATATATATATATATATATATATATATATATATATATATATATATATATATATATATATATATATATATATATATATATATATATAAAAGCTGCACTTGCTTAAGGACTGCCACAAAAAAAGTACATAAAATCAGGTCTAGTCACATGATCTACTTTACAATCATATGAGCTTAGGATTGTAATTGTGGGCTTGTGTGCAGTCATAAACTGAGGACGACTGATACAACACTGTCAAACTACCTAATAAGGCTGTATTATTATTCTTCTCATCTCTCCTATTACCTATCTCCTTAGGACTATAACTTTGTTGTTTGTATCTTACGATGTATATTAATTGTTTTATTTAGTATCCTAGTATGTTGATTGCTTATTTAGTATTTGATGACTATCACTAAGTGTCATGTCTTATGATTTATGATGAATGCATTTTTATGATGATTACAATCATGATTTATCACTTGTTGCTTGTATGTACGCTGAGAGCTTATGCACCACGGACAAATTCCTTATGTGTCCAATCACACTTAGCTTATTCTATTCTATTCTATTCTATTCTATTCTATTCTATTCTATTCTATTCTATTCTATTCTATTCTATTCTATTCTATTCTATTCTATTCTATTCTATTCTATTAATTCTATTCTATTCCATTCTATTCTAATTCTATTCTATTCTATTCCATATTTTCTATTCTATTCTCTTCTATTCCATTCCATATTTCCTGTTCTATTCTTATTCCATTCTAATTCTATTTTATTCCATTCTAATTCTTTCCATTCCATTTTATGTCCTTCCATTCCATTCCATTCCATTCCATTCCAATTCTATTCTATTCTATTCTATTCTATTCTATTCTATTCTATTCTATTCTATTCTATTCTATTCCATTTATTTGCACCCAGTTAATATTTCAGTGGACGCGGTGGCTCAGTGGGTTAGGACGCTGAGCTTGTCGATCAGAAGGTCGGCAGTTTGGCGGGTCGAATCCCGAGTGCCGCGTAACAGAGTGAGCGCCTGTTACTCGTCCCAGCTTCTGCCAACCTAGCAGTTCGAAAGCACATAAAAATGCAAGTAGAAAAATAGGGACCGCTCCGGTGGGAAGGTAACAGCGTTCCGTGTGCCTTTGGTGTCTAGTCATGCCGGCCACATGACCACGGAGATGTCCTCGGACAAGCGCTGGCTCTTCGGCTTTGAAACGGAGATGAGCACCGGCCCCTAGAGTCGGAAACGACTAGCACGCATGTGCGGGGGAACCTTTACCTTTACCTTTAATATTTCAGTGGGCACTTTCTGCTTTCACAGGAAGTAAACACATTGAGTAGTCTCGACCACTGACCTTCATTTTCAAAGACAAAGTAGTAGATAGGATTCCCTTTTTGCATTTTCTGTGCTGCTGTTCTTAGAATATTTTCAGCTCAAATGTACCTTAAAATAACTTCCTTTGGTCCTTACTCCTTCTAGGTATATTACATGGTGAGAATTATTTTTCAAAAGGGCTTAGCGTACCTTGAAAAGAACTAGCCCAAAACAATCGGCCGCCTAACAAATGATTGCTCATAACCAAAATACATGGTATATTTTCTCAGCTTTTAGTCACACTTCCCACAGTCTGTAGCAGAGTAAACAGTAATTTTAACAACTCAGTGGAGATATTTTGGCAGTTGAGTGCATGCTTTTCTTAACTGCATTATACAAGGAGAGCTTAAATGGAAAAGTGAAATAATACCATGGGCTACGTTCTATTCTGTGTGTGCTGCAGTTACAAATGATTGTAACCTCAGTTATTAATGTAACAATTATCATATGACACACATAAGTATTCATCAGCTGCGGTGACAGGAGCTGCAGGTGTTTATTGAAAATAAAATAAGGCTCATTTTCTAAAAGGAGGCTTTAAATCAGAAAAAAAATAAAATAATTAACTTACCATTTTTCTGACAACAAAAGGTAAGTTCCAGCTTGCATAACAAATCGGCGCTTTCGTATTTCCCATCATTGGCCCTTACCCAGAAACAGTTTTCAGTCATTTCCTGGGGGCTTATCTGCAAAGGGAATATAGCATCTTAAATTTCCTGTTATCGTTAATGCCAGACTTTGCTGGGGATGCAAAACACGTGGTTTATGGCAATGGGAAGGCCACCTGCCATCTGTAGCCTGCAGATTCCTGAGTGGAAAAGCTGGTCTCCTTTGAAGGATGTGGGTAGGTTTACAGGATAAAATCTGTGTTTGTAACTCCTTCAGCGTCTTTCAAATATCAGATTCCGCATCGAAATAAGAATAATAACGATAAGAATCCGTTTTACTTTTGGTGCTAATTCCACAGCCTTTGGAAGTGGGGCTTTCAAACGATTGTGGCTCAGAAGAAGTCAGAAATATGTTTCTTTCTATATTTACCACCTGACTTCCGATAACTCCAGGCTGTTTACCAATTGTTTTTTAAAAAAGCATTCAAACAAGGTCAGTATTTCTGACCTAGTTCCAAATGTGGAGTTAACAGAAATCAGATATTCCTCAACCAACGAACCTTATTGATTAGAACGGAGGTCACCAACCTCTTGTCGGTTGGCAGACAGGAGGAAAAGGGAGGGGGAAGCATTTTACATGCGTGCATGGGGCCACGAGCATGCGCGCACCACAAACGGGGTGGGGCTAGCGCCCGTGTGATGCTCACTAGCCCTGCCCTTGCGTAGCGCAGCGCCTTCTTTCTGCGCCCCGCAGCACGGTGGCGGCCTTTTTTTGTGCCCCGTGGCGCGGCAGTGCCTAGTTTTTGCACCCCGTGGTGCTAGCGCAACTGAGAGGGTGTGCGCGCACACATCCGCACACTGGCCAGCCTGTGCCGCGGCCCGGTGGCCAGCAAGCCACAGCCCACTACTCGGCCGTGGCCCATAGGTTGGGGACCCCTGTATTAGAAGACAGGACTGGGGCAGAATAAAACATCAGAAACATTAAGATTGTTGAGGATGTGTGGACCACAGTAGCATGAGCATCCTTCTCCTTAAACAGATCCTTTAAAGAAGAGATTGGGCAACCGTTGGTCTGAAATGGTGTAGGGCAGTGACGGCGAACCTTTTAGAGACCGAGTGCCCAAACTGCAACGCAAAACCCACTTATGTATCGTTGGGTGTCGGGTGGGCGTGGCCCGTTGGATGGGTGTGCCCAGTTGGGTGGGTGTGCCAAATTGGGTGGGCGTGTGGCTGCGGCGGTAACGGCAGACTGGGTGGGACTAAAAAGTTCAATTAATCAATTCCAACTTTGCGAGATCCTTTTTTTCCCCGTGCGAAGTTGAAATTGATTGCACTTTTTTTTTTTGCGATGGAGGCCTAAAGCGAAAAGGTTTTATAAAACCCAGCAGAAGGCCTAGGACTGGGGCGACGGCACCCGTGCCCACAGAAAGGGCTCTACGTGCCACCTGTGGCACACGTGCCATTGGTTCGCCACCACAGGTTTAGGGTTTCCTGCTTCGGCTGGCGGTTGGACCAGAACACTTCCAAGGTCCCTTCCAACTCTTGGTATAGATTCACAAAGGCTTATTACTGATCTGAAAAGTCAGATGAGTTCGAAACACAGAACAGAAATTGCTTTCAAAGACATCACAAAGTGGGAATTATTTACAACGGCGGTTTTAAGGCCGGGCATTGAAACTTAAGAAACTGAGGAACAACCAAGAGGGAGAGAAAACTGATGGTCAACCTCTGCATGATAGCACCCCAACACCCATGAAAGTAGAAAGACGCATAGTATCCTGCAGCACATTACCCCCCTTCCAATGTACATCTCCACTGTCACAGCTTGATAGGCCTTAGATTGCAAACTAAAATTCATTCACTGAGTATCTTGCAATTTACCTCCACCCTGCAGCGTATGAGATACTTTGCTTCCTTAGAATGCAGAATAAAAGAGCTGGAAGGGACCCTGGAGGTCTTCTAGTCCAACCCCCTGGCCAGGCAGGAAGCCCTATACCATTTCAGACAATACCATTTATTTTTATTTATTTTTAAAAATAAATAAAATTCTGCGACACATTTTCTTGCTGAAAGATTGCTGCCTTTTTAGGCGGGAACTTAGGCAACGTTTCAAGTATTTTGTCACTTGGGCTATTTTGTAAACCAGAAGAATCTCTCATATCATAAAATGAAACAGTTTAAAAAAAAATCATCCTGCACGAGACGGTTTTGGAAGCCGAAAGAGCACACCGCTGGCAATAGTGGGAGTAAATAGGATAAAAGTCCTCCAGATATTAGCTTCTCTAGCACTGGTTGGGACACAATATAACTGGCTAAAATCCAGTTATTTTATTCAGAATAACGGAATACAGAGTTGGAAGGGACCTTGGAGGTCTCCTAGTCCAGGGGTCCCTAAGCCCGGATCCGTGGACAAGGATCGGGCTGCAGCATGCCAGCAACCGATCCGCACAAACAAAGCTCCATCTGCGGGATGCAGGTAGCATACAAGACTACATTTCCTCCGGTCTGCGGAAAAATCTCTCTCCACGGAACCGGTCCCTAGTGCCCAAACGGTTGGGGACCTCTGTTCTAGTCCAACCATCTGCTCAGGCAGGAGACCTTATATCATATTATGACAAATGGTTTTCCATTCTCTTCTTAAAAACCTCCAGTGATGGAGTACCCACAACTTCTGCAGGCAACTTTCGTTCCATTGCTTAATTGTTCTCACTGTCAGGAAATTTCTCCTTAGTTCTAGGCTGCTTCTCTCCTTGATTAGTTTCCATCCGTTGCTTCTTGTCCTGCCCGTAGGTGCTTTGGAGAATAGCTTGACTCCCTCTTCTTTGGGGCAGCCCCTGAGATATTGGAAGGCTGCTATCGTGTCACCCCTAGTCCTTCTTTTCATTAAACTAGACATACCCAATTCCAGCAACTATTCTTCCATGTGTTTTGAGTCTCCAGTCCCCAATCATCTTTGTTGCTCTTCTCTGCACTGTTTCTGGAATCTTCCTTGCCTTACCTTGGACCAGTTGATTCTTTTCATGGTCACTTCAGGCTTAAATTCTTTTTTAGGTTTCAATCCGAAAGGCAGCAATTGAGGAGGAGGAGAGCGTTGATCTCCAGGTAATCCAAGTAGCGGAGGTGGGGGTGGAGGAACGCCAACAGGAAGTTGGTTTTTCGATCCACTAGCAAAGGCAGGTGGTAGTGGAGGTGGGGGAGGTGGAGGAGGAATAGCTCCAGTGGAAGCTCCTGGTGATGGGACCACATCTGTGGGTCCTTCAACAGATGTCAGAGGACAACTGTTGGCTGAGCCATTCTGAAAAGAAGAAAACATTGGTATTTGTCATGCAAGGACTTTGTCTGGTAAGTGCGTACTCACTCTTTCTGCCAAAACAAACAGGACAGAGGTCAATCAATTCCACCATCGGTAAATCCAAGCAAAAATGGCTCCCTCGTGTATGTGTGTGTGTAAATATATACTGCTCAAAAAAATAAAGGGAACACAAGATAAGACATCCTACTATTAAATACAGTACATTGTGTTGTTTAAGTGTTCCCTTTATTTTATTTTTTTTGAGCAGTATATATATATTCCTTGATAAGATTAAAAATGCGAATTCCCAGGCATATTAAAATTAACAAACTAAGCGAACACTGGGATGGAATAAGAAAAACTAAAACAGTTTTTATTGCTAAAAGATCAAGCTTTCGTTGGCTAGCTGGCAACGTCGTCAGGATGGAAACGCTGGGGTGGGGAGATCACGTTTATACTGTTGGTGTCTCTGCGCTCCGCTCATGGAGCGCGTCACCGGTCTGTTTGTTGAGGCCAGCCGTATTCCTTTGAGTTGTCACGTATCCGTTTTCTTATTCCATCCCAGTGTTCACTTAGTTTGTTAACACACACACACACACACAAACACACACATTTATTTATTTATTTATTATATTTTTATACCGCCCTTCTCCCGAAGGACTCAGGGCGGTGTACAGGGCAATAAATATAAAAAACAGAATATAAAAGTTAAAATACAATTAAATATAATGCCCAAATTTAAAATTTAATACAATAATTAAGAACATGTTTATGTGTGTGTATATGTATGTATGTATATGTATGTATGTATATGTAATGTGTGTGTGTGTGTGTGTATTACCTGACAAGACAAATTTATATGTTTAGAAGGCATTTTCTAAGGGTAAAGAAAAACTGAATTAGGTGAAAGGATTAAAGCAGAACCCAGAAACCTTTCCTAAAATATTGGTTTCAGTCCACCGTCAGGGTGTAAATGGGATAAAAAAGGCATCAATTGTAAGCAAGTCGTTTTTAAGACTGTAATACTCTAACGATTCTTATTGTTTTTCATGTTTATGTTCTTTTTTTCCCCTCCTTCGTATTTTCCTCGACTTACAAGTCTGTTTAGGGCAGGGTTGTCAAACTGCCGGCCTGTGGGCCGGATGCGTCATCTGGAAGCCACACCCACCCCATTGCCGGTAATGGCAAAATAGTCCCAAGACGTCTTGCAACATCACGTGACGTCACGTCTTATGAGCATTGCTCACTTACGACCACTGCAGCATCCCAATGGGTCACATGATCAAAATTTAGACACTTGGCAATGGACTCATATTTATGACGGTTGCCGTATTCCGGGGGTCATGTGATCTTTTGTGACCTTCTCACCAGCAAACTCAAATGGGAAAGCCAGATCCACTTAACAACCATGTTACTAACTTAACAACTGCAGTGATTCACTTAAAAACTAGGGCAAGAAACATCATAAAATGGCGCAAAACCCATTTAACAAATGTCTCGCTTAGAAACAGAAATTTTGGGCTCGTGGTTGTTAAGTCGACCACCACCTTGTTATATATTGTCTAACTTTTTCTTACAAATAATTCAACATCGTTTATAATTTTATGACTTTATTTTGTGATCACTGCTGTATTATTTGTTATCTTGATATTTGTATTGTCCATTGAATTTAACAGTGAATTTTGGAATCAAACACCTTAAAGGTACTTCTAATCAGTTCTGAATATGATAAAACCACAAACTTTAGCACATTTGTAAATTCCTTATTTGCTTGATTCTGTTTCTATGAGTTTATTTTCTCTTTCTTTCTTGTAAGTGGGAACATGAATCTATATATATCTTAAATAAATTGTACTGCAGGAATAGTCAAGAACTATCTTGCCCCAAGGTGAGACGGTATGTCTATTTCATCTTTTTTACATAGCTTGCTTTTTAAAAGAAAGTGATGATTATTTTAAGTTTTATGGCTAACCCGTTTAGTTTGGTTCACTGAAAAGCAACAGATAAGCATATTTATTTTATAACTTTTAATATATAAACTAAGTTAAGTTATATTAGTTTCAAGAAAGACCTGAATCACAAGGAACTGCTTGATAACCACAGTAGCCACTTCTGTCTGATCAAACCTGACGTACAATGTGATTTTATTTTATTTTATTTTTAAATGTCATGTTTAACTACAGGGCCTATAGCATCTGCATTTCCACAGCAGACAACATCCCAGAGGTGGGCCAAATGTATTAGCTAAACATCAGCTAAACTAACAAACAACATCCACCACAAGTGTCAACTTACAACTGTTCATTTAGTGACTGTTCAAAGCTACAACGGCGCTTTTAAAAAGTGACTTATGACTGTTTTTCACAGCTACGACTGTTGTATCATCCCCAGGGTCACGAGATCAAAATCCAGAGGCTTGGCAACTGGCTCATATTTATGACGGTTGCAGTGTCCTGGGGTCATGTAATCCCCTTTGGCATCCTTCTGGCCAGCAAAATCAAAGGGGGAAACCAGATTCATTTAACAACGGTGTTACTAACGTAATGACTGCAGTGACTTATTTACCAGCAATGGCAAGAAATGTTGTAACATGGTGCAAAATCCACTTAACAGCTTTTTCTACCTTGGAAGGAAAAGCGTGTGTTTTGAGGTCAATTGTGGTACTAAGTCAAGGACTACCTGTAATTCATTTGAAATAGCTAACTAATGAGATGGGATTTTTAGCAGACCAAGAAGGAAGGAAGGAAGGAAGGAAGGAAGGAAGGAAGGAAGGAAGGAAGGAAGGGAGGGAGGGAGGGAGGGAGGGAGGGAGGGAGGGAAGGAAGGAAGATGAGAAAAGGGAGGGAGGGAGGAAGAGAGGGAGGGTGAAAAGTTGAGAAAAGGAGGGAAGGAAGGGAAGGAGGGTGGAAAGATGAGAAAAGGGAGGAAGGAGGGAGGGGGGAAGGAAGGGAGAGAGGGAGGAAGGTGGAAAGATGAGAAAAGGGAGGGAGGGAGGGAGGGAGGGAGGGAGGGAGGGAGGGAGGAAGGAAGGAAGGAAGGAAGGAAGGAAGGAAGGAAGGAAGGATAAGAAAAAGAAAGATGCGGATACCAAGCAACTTGGAAATACTTTAAAATAAAAGAGCATTATCCTTCCTGGGGACAATCCCAACAAGTATTTTGTTACATAATGGCCAGGGAGGTGCGTTGAGGGAGATCACAAGAACAGAGGCACTAACTCTCACTACTGATAATTACCAGCTGGTAATTAACATGTGCATTGCATGATGATAAGCCACTAAATTAATATAGTCCCTTTTAAAGACCGAGTAGGTTTGTAGACATTGATATACGTGAAATACTATGTGCCATTATCTACCTGCCTATAAAAATGTAGGCACCAAAACAGGAGTTGTCCCTTCCTTCCCATTTCTACTATTCTACAACTGTATTTCAAGTGTCACGGCATCATCGCCACATCTTCAAAAGAACCACCACTTCCTACCAAGATGGAGACCAAAAAAGAACAGGAAAAACGGTCCCATGTCTTTCTTATTCAGAAATGACAAAGCAGAGAGTCAAAGTCTTATTGGGTTTTTTATATATTAATGTGGTAGCATCGCACATGAGCTTGTTGCTGATTATTTTAACTGCATAAACAGCAACTTGTGAAGGCAGATTCTTTTTTTTTACCTCATTTTTGTAAGGTTTTCTCTCTCCATCAAGGAGACTAAGCTTTTCTTCAGTCTTCTGAAGCTGTGCCTTTGTCTCTTGATGAGCTACAAACTCGTTTTCAAACTGGAACAAAAATGAAAAGGCGCTGTGCATCGTTAAATTTACAAGTGTAAATTGTTCACTGCCCCGAGTATTTTCATGCTGTCATACTTAAGATTTGCATATTATGCAATATGAAGTGGCTCCAGGGAGATATGAAATATCAAACTCATTTTTATTTCAAAACGAGGGAGTGAGATGGATTAGACTCGGCTTGGCTCTTGACAAGTACATTGATTTTCATTTATTTTTTCCCCCTTAAAACTCCATTACTGGTGTCTACGCAGGAGAAACTGTTACATCGGTTCCAGGTTCCTGTGAAGATAGACTCTTGATCCGTGGATATTTTTCAACAAATCAATCCACTGGATTCAAGACTAAGTTCATCTCACCCATAAGTTGTTATTTCAAATGCTGTCCACCACTTCTTTAAATGAAACCAGTTTTATTAGGTCAGAAACTGGCATCTCCTAGTCTTTGCACTATCCAAATTCTTTAGAAGAGAAGAGAATTCTTTGTTGGCCAAGTGTGATTGGACAGACAAGGAATTTGTCCTCGGTGCTTAAGCTCTCAGTGTACATTAAAAAACAACCAAGTGATATTAGGCAACCTGTGGGTTTTATGGTTTTCTCCTTCACTAGAAGACAAATGCAATGTGTGAAAACCTCCAAAATTAGCCACATCGGCCACGTCTTCTTATCCTTAAATTTCAAATGAATCTGGGCAAAGGCTAGCCAACAGCCATAAGTATTCCACAAAGAACACATCTTATGTAGAGATGGTAAACTGCTTGTCCAATTTTAAATTGATCTCTACTCAGTTAAAAGGGTGTACAGTAAGTAGAGACATGTTGCCACAGTTGTTTTTGCCGCTCGTTGGGAAGCTCTCCAAGGCAAGCTGCCAAACCTCCCAACAATGGCCAAAAACGATGGGCCTGTCCATTGTAGGTTTGCTTGATGTAGCCTAACAATTCTAGTAAGAAATCCAATTTCTCTTGCAACAGGTTCTACTGTAGAATAGCAAGTGCCTTTGGCTTTTTCACACCTACTTCATTTTCTGACTGTACATAAATTCAACGTAAATTGGTGCAACGTGGCTGTGAAAAATAGAGAGCTGTAGTTTAGTAATCAAGGAAGGGCCACAGATTCTCATTCCAGGATTTGGGAGAACTAAGAAACTGATCCTTCGTGGGGTGGGGTTTTTTTCCCCCTTAGAGAAATTTCTCGAAAGATTTCCTCCATATTTTTCTTTTCCTCATCCTACCGACGTCCGTTTATTTTGCATCAAAGAAAGTGGAAGACGAAAACAATAAGAAGAGGACGTACAAACACTGTGTAACTGATAAATGCGCACTCCAGGATACAACAATTAAGGATTAGAAAAGCATAATAAAACGGTTCGATCAATCTCTGTTAATTTAGCTGAAAAGCAACTATAGCCTCCAGCTGTGGATCAGAGCTGCAGTAACATTTCACTACCAAACTCCTTTCCAATGGTTATGTTTTAGTAAAGGGGTAGAGGGGAAGAGGCCACCATTTTCGATCACGCAGCTAGGTTTTAAATTAAAGCTAAAATCGCAAATCTTTATTTTTGTTATCTTGTCTCTTGTAAAATGACTTAGTGTTATGACTCAGGGCCAGCCGGTGGGTCCGGCAGCCGGTTCAGATGTATCGGATGACTCAGATGAGGGGGAGGAAGAGGGTGTGGAAGACGAACTGGCTGATGATGGCTTGGAGGCTTCGCAGAGCCCTCAGCCGGGGCCCTCTTCTCAGCTGCGTGAGCCCGATAGTGCGGAGGATGATGACCCACAGCTGGCCCTGTTCAAGGACGCCCGACGCAGGAGGCAGTCGAGCAGGAACAAACAAAGAAAGGCTGTGGGACTCCTCGGGAGGAGGCACAGGGAGACCACGCCCTGAACTCTAAATAAAAGGAGTGTTTGGGGAGGGGCTGGTTGCTGAAAGCAACCCTTCCGCTTGAGGATTCAAGTTCCAGTGTTTTTGTTTCTTGTTCTGTTGTTTTGCTTGTGAATTAAACTTGGCAGACGCTTTGCAACCTCAGACGCTCTCCAGTCTCTACTGCTTGAACAGGGGTTTGCCTTATTACAAGGCCGGTAGTTGGCTGGTTCAGAACACTTTATTTTAGGTCTCAGAGATTACAAGACATTTGGACATTATAATAGGAAGGTCTGAGAATAAAACTTCTCTAAAAATTACCTTTTTCAAGAATTCTGAAGCTTTTCCTTCAAGTTCCTCCATTTTCTTCTGTTCAATACAGATATCTAGCAGAAAATAGCCTATATAAATCTTTTGGATAGCTTTTACTGACTAGCCCATCTCAGAGAACAGTCAATAGCAAGAGTAAAATTTATGTCAATTTGTACCCAACCCTAACATCAAGCAAATCTGTCCAGTAGTGTGTCAAGAAACATGCATATTTATCTCCTAATTATTTAAGTAGAAACAAGGAAAAAAAATTGACAGCTACGCTGCTAGCTTCAAACGGCAATGACTAAACTTTTCATAAAACAGTTTAAAAGATACAATCCAGAATACAATCCAGTTTGAAAGCATTTTCTTCATAGGTATCCGAGATGTTCAGCAATTACATTATTGATTTTGAAAAGATACTCAAGGAACTGCTATTTGTAAGCGTGTCAGGATCACGAAAACATATATTGCAAGTATGCAACTAAACCAATCAGAAAAAAAAGTTTTGTTGCTTATTACCAAGCATGTGTATATGTACATGTATACCCACACGTGCGCACGCACACACACACATAAACTGTATGTATGTATATAACTGGCAAAAACAAATATACATCATTACAGAACACTTCCTGAATTTAATTTCTGGAACCAGTCATTCATCCATCCATTTATCACATTTATACAGCTTCCCATCTGACGTGTGGCATACAATAATAACAGTCTCTGTGAAATCTGTGTAGTAACTCATTTTTTTTAAAAAAAGTGATCTCTCGTATGAGTATAAATATGGAATATGAATACCTACCCAATATGTGGCTGAAATTTACATCCAGCCTTTTTCGATAACTAAAATCTGGGTCCAGACCACTTCGATGTAAGACCACCTGTGAAACGCACTCTTCGATTAACTTGAAATACAAAGGTCTAAAGAAATGATAAGAACAGTTGTGTATTTTAATTTTACGCTTCTGGGCTGATACTGCTTTTAATGCAGCGCAACATATTCACGCTTCAACGTTGACCTGAGCTAGGATTTAAGACTTCTGTCAGTCTCGTCAAGACTGAACCGTGGCTAACATTAGCTGGAGAACTTACACAATAACGAAATATGTCTCGGAAACTGGGACCCGTTCTTAAGCAGGATGGAGGTTTGCAAAAGCCATGATCCATCCTATCTCTTGATAAAGCGTCTACAAAATCTGACAGGCACCTTTCAGTAGGAGACAGGCAGGAAATTTCTCTTATGCCCTATGTCAGGGGTAGGCAACCTTGGCTCTTTTATGACTCGTGGACTTCAACTCCCAGAATTCCTGAGCCAACTATGCTGGCTCAGGAATTCTGGGAGTTGAAGTCCACGAGTCATAAAAGAGCCAAGGTTGCTTACCCCTGCCCTATGTAAAAGGATTATAGAAATGGACATCAGTAGTAGCAGAGCTGCCTCCAATGCAACTCTGTTTTCTTGGGAGGTCCTTAGGCACCTAGCCCAGCCACCGTTCAAAACAGGATGCTGCGTTAGAAAGATTTTTATTTTTTTTCCCTTCCCAAATTTGGCTATTTCAAGATGTATGGATTCCCAATGCTCAGAATTCTGGGAACTGAAGTCCACACCCATCTTAAGGCTGCCCAGTTTTGAAACACAGCGAGATAGACCGTTGGGTTGCTCTTATTAAGGGCTGTGTACGGCAAGATTACACTTTGCAGAAAAACCTTTAATTGTCTGGGGTGGGGGAGTGAAGTTTCGCCACAACAGGCAAAAGCAAGGGGCCAGAGAAGACATCGTGGCCAGTCACTTAATTTCAATAGCTGAACCTTTTGTGCCACGTAGAAAGAAATGTGCGCGAGAGGATTTTGCAACTAACAAACGCTCCACTGGTGGCTCAAAGTTTAAGACCTAATTTTTATATTTCCTACTCTCTTTTGTTTATTCCATGCACCATTTTCTCTCTTTATTTGGTAGGCTTCTTTCTGCTTCTGTTTATTTTTGCCAGGCTAAAAACCTACTGATTTCGAGACTTGCTTCGCAAGCCTTTACCTCACACTTATCCCACAAAGTTAAGTTAGAAGAATTTCAAACGGTTCTTGTATAAAAAAAAAAACACCTCTGTTTCTTTACACATTTCTCCCCACAATATTATGCAACGGATTTGAAGGATCATTCACAAGAAAGATATATTTCAGTTTGGAGGAGATGGATAGATTATATTCAGAATAAATATGGGACTAAAAAGTTCCATTTAGCTTATGAGTAGATTTTAGAGGGATATTGTTATTAATTTTAGTGTTAGTACTTTGTATGTATCTATGTTAAAGGGGAGTTAAAGCACATTATGAATTTGGTTAATTTTATATTATGGATAATCTTTAGTTAGAATATGATTATTATAACTATAACCCTGTATTCAGCTCTGGGAAGTGGGGGGGGGAAGAGGGGTGGTTTGGGGTGGGTGGTTTTTGGGGATGTATTGTAAAATCTTTTTTTTGTAAAACTCTTTAATAAAAAAATATATATTATGCAACTTCTGCCACGCGAGGTTTGATATCGGCTAAATAACTCTGCAGAGAAAGCACTTGAAAAAATAAAAAGGGGGTGGGGAAGGCAAAACAAACCAAGGAAAGAAATATGCAGTCGGTCTTCGGGCACCCCCGAGCATCTGTGTGATAAACACGTTTAACGGAAATGTTTCAAACTCAGCAAGCAGCAACTGGCAATCTCGATCAAGATTTTATACCTCTGAATAGCAAGCTGTTTTTAGACTTTCCCGGCGTTCTTGCTGCTTTATATACCGGTGCATTTAAATAGCCTGCCTTTTCTCTGTGAACTAAAAAGATGACCTAGGCTGGATTCTCTTGCAGTGTTACTCCGTAATGACGATCTTGCAAGGTAATTTGGCGGAATAACTGGCCCGAAGTCCCCCTCGGTAAGGTTTTTTATTATTATTATTATTCAAGAAGGTGGAGTAAAGCTAGATGCCACTAATCAAAGTGCAGAGCTTTACAGCACTCGCCTATTATAACACCTACGCAAAAATGTCAGCGTTTTATTCCAACTACCTACCCGTGTAATTTGCGTAACAACAGCAGAGGCTATTTCCAGAAAATCAGTTTGGTCCCAACACGAAAGTCTCTTTCTCAAAACCATAGCTAAGGTTGTATTAGCCATTAAGCAAACTAACCACAATTATTTATTTGTACCAAACCTAAATTATGAAAAAAAAACAGCTCAGTATCATAACACAGCAAAGCAGCCTTTAAACAGGAAAGTTTTTCCTCGTTATGGTGATTTCATTTTTGAGGCCAAGACCAAAGTTAAATCCAGAGGTCAAATACACCCACATCTTTCTTGTGACTCCACTGAATAAATGTAACAACTGAAGACCTATTTCTACGTTTTGAGGAGCTTACGAGGTTTTTAGGGACATGTCAGCTCTTAAAGAATCAGAAATTTTCACGCAAATTAGGTTGGCCTTCTTGACCTGCCACCTCTGACTTGACAGATGTTGCATACTTCTAAGTTCAGATTTATTTGAAGGCCTTCTATGAAACTAAGAGACTGTGATAAAAAAATGTGCAACAGGTTGCAAAACACTTGATACTTCGTAACCAATGTCCAGATAGGAGCTTCAGCAACTTTTCATACCGTACGATTGTTTTTCTTACCGTATAAAATTATCATTTCGTATCAGCAAGAGGTGTTGCAGTATAGAAAGGAAGCAGTTTTCCGCACTCGTGTCCTTAACGCTATTCCACACTAAATTAAAAACATCATTTGCATCAGTAATCAAATTAAGGATAAAATATTTCAAGTGGATTGTACATTGCAGACTAGTTATTCTTTCTGAGATGAATTTATATATATTTATATATATATATTTGTAGAAGTTATGCAACATTTTAAAATTTAAGTTGGCGAGGAAAAATGATTTATGTTTTGGACACAAAATGAGTCATCTGCCACAAACTGATTTTGTTCCAGAACTTCTTGGAACAACATAGCACTTCTTACAGTACATCCACGATCCTCTCCTTTTAACTCTTACAACACGAGAATCGCTAAATTTTAGTTTGACAGTGTCGACAGAGTCAACTAAGAATCAACAAACAGTATCACTGTTTGGATGCTGGCTACCAAGACCGGTTTAATTCAGAGTTCTCCAATCTTTTGGATGAGTGGCCTGGTGGGAGGAGGGGCAGGCGCCTTACGCGCACATGCACAAACATGAATCTGGCCACAAGTGCACGCACACGGACAAACAGGCCATGAGCATGGACACCACGCAAAAGGGGCTGCGAGCATGCGATTTCTGAGGGTTGTGGCAGCGCTACCGCCAGGCTCACGGTGAGGCTACCACCGGCGCAAGGATCACACCACCACCCTGCATGAGACTTCTGCCACGGCCCACAGCGATGCCACCGTCGGCATGAAGATCTCGCCGCCAGCTGCCTGCCTCTTGCGGCAATGTGGTGGCAATGTCACCCACTGTGTGTGGCGTGCCGTCGCCCACCTGCCGCTCGCCATGCTCCGCCCCCCCATGCGAGGTTCATGGCAATGCTCCCGGCCACACAACACTCATGTAATGGTGGCATGGGGGGGGGGGTTTGAGCATGTGCACTGCCAAGCTATTCACGTGACCCGGTGGCCAAGAGGCCACGGGCCTGTAGCGGGCCGCAGCCTGTAGGCTGGAGACCTCTGGTTTAACTGATTACAAATTTCCATTTTTTTAAAAAAAGGATATTCAAATTCTGATCTGATATCATCCAAACGGTGAGAAAATTCAATCATATCTTCTTCTTTGTGTTCACTGAACACTTTCAGCTGGATATCCAAAGCTTCATTCCTCATGCATCTCAGCAGCTGCAGTGGGAAAGCACCAACAGTAGTGTAATTAATAACTGCATGTTAAAGTGAGTTATTTTGAACAAAATGCATGTATCCAAAGCTAACCATTTTGGGGAAATTTATGCTATTCAAATATGTACTTTGTGAAACAATTTTTAGAGGAGGCAGTTTGTTCTGTCTTAATTTTTAAAAAAAAAAAGTCCATGAGGCATTTCACACTTCTTCTCACTGCAATTTTCTAATTTAAATATTAATTCACACATACACATACTTACCGGCAGACGCTCTTTTAATCCACAACGCATAAATTCATTCCGAATGTGGAGTCTGAAGTCCAATTCGTCAGGAGTTGTAACCAGAGCATTGATGAACTGCATACAAGCTATCTACAAAATGCAAAAAAAACCCCTCTTTAATCTGCAGGACTTACCTGGCCTTCATTGATTTGCTGCACTAGCATTAAGACTTATATACTACTACATAATGCTCTGTAGCCCTCTCTAAGCGATTTCGAAGTGATAATTGAACATACTCAAATTTTTATCTTATGAATTTAACTGATGTTAGGTTGTTACAAATGCTGGATAAATATAATTTCCAGCGCGTTCTTCTTTACTTAAAACAAAATAAAGTATTCAGTTGCAATATGAAATTACAGTTAAAAAAACTTTATGGGTTAAAATTGGAGTATTGGGCCATTGTATTTCTTTTAGGTAATCAGGAGGAATTAAGTCTTTCTAGGTCACCACAAAAAAGCATCGCTTACTTGCAGATGGACTGAATTCTCCTCAAGACCGTTCAGAATGGGGCCAAATCGGTCAATACCTCTGTCTTCTGCTGCTGTAGTCAAGGCTTTCAAAATTTTTTCCAGGCTGTGGAAGGAAGGAAAGAAGGAAGGAAGGAAGGAAGGAAGGAAGGAAGGAAGGAAGGAAGGAAGGAAGGAAGGAAGGAAGGAAGGAAGGAAGAAGGAAGGAAGGAAGAGAGAAAGAAGGAAGGAAGGAAGGAAGAAGGAAAAGAGAAAGAAGGAAGGAAGGAAGGAAAAGAGAAGGAAGGAAGGAAGGAAGGAAGGAAGGAAGGAAGGAAGGAAGGAAGGAAGGAAAAGAGAAAGAAGGAAGGAAGGAAGGAAAAGAGAAGGAAGGAAGGAAGGAAGGAAGGAAGGAAGGAAGGAAGGAAGGAAAAGAGAAAGAAGGAAGGAAGGAAGGAAAGAGAAGGAAGGAAGGAAGGAAGGAAGGAAGGAAGGAAGGAAGGAAGGAAGGAAGGAAGGAAGGAAAAGAGAAAGAAGGAAGGAAGGAAGGAAGGAAGGAAGGAAGGAAGGAAGGAAGGAAGGAAGGAAGGAAGGATTATTAAACTAAACAGATCTGCATACTTCAGTCTCACATCTTAAATACCTTTATTTCAAGGGACTTGAAACAAAACACCAAGCAATATTTCCCAGAAAACCCCAATTACCAACCATTCACAGCGGAGTTCACATTCTACACAGGCTATACATCCTGCAAGAAAATTCCCACCACGGAACAGTTGTGCTGGAAAATCCTGACTGGATCACAAAGCAAAGCATCTGCCAAAAAAACACGATTTCTACTTTGACACCAACCTTCTGGAGGCCTGGACAACCCCAACTAAAAGTATGTAGGGTTATTGATGGGCCCTTGGAGTTCGTCATGCAACATATCCAGCTGTGTTTAAGACAGATAGTCCTCAACGTACCACCGCTCATTTAGTGCCCACTCAACGTTGCAACAACATTGAAGAAAGGGACTTGTGCCCATTTTTCACACTTAACGACTGAGGTCCTGTGATCAAAATTCGGACACTTGGCCCAAGTGGTTCGTATTTGTGACGGTTGCGGTGCGCTGGGTCATATCATCACCTTTTGCAATCTTCCGACGAGCAGAATCAATGGGGAAAGCCAGATTCACTTAACTGCGTTACTAATTTAAAAACTGCAGTGATTCCCTTTAACAACTGGGGCAAGAAACTGGGGCAACGTTACTGTTCAGGTTACCGACCGATGATCCCGACGAAGTAAGCAGAGCTGAGACATTCCAATCTCTGATGCAAAACTTTATTGAGCTCAGCATATCCGCACAGATGAATGGAAAACTAGCTCTGGCATCTAAATCAGTATCTTAAAGCTTAGAACAGTGATGGTGAACCTTTTAGAGACCGAGTGCCCAAACTGCAACCCAAAACCCACTTATGTTATCGTTGGGTGCCGGGTGGGCATGGCCCATTGGGTGGGTGTGACTCATTGGGTGGACGTGGCTGTGGTGGTAACAGCAGACTGGGTGGGACTAAAAAGTTCAATCGATCAATTCCAACTTTGCGAGATCCTTTTTTTCCCCCAAGAAATTGATTGAACCTTTTTTTTTTCACACAGCGGCGGAGGCCTGAAGTGAAAAGGTTTTATAAAACCCAGTTGAAGGCCTAGGGCTGGGGCGATGGCACGTGTGCCCACAGAGAGGGCTCTGCGTGCTACCTGTGGCACGCATGCCATAGGTTCGCCCCCACGGGCTTAGAATCTCCCTTCCTCCCCCATTAGTGCAGATCCCATTGTCCAATAAGGTGTCCAAAAATGGTTATGAGAGAATGTTTCAGTTCTCAGGAAATAAGTTCTTGGATGACCTTGATTCTCACGGCTCGGAAGCCCGATGTCTGAAGCCTGCATTCCATTCTTCCCTCCCCTCCCCCCCCCCAAGTCTGTAGGCAAGCTAAGAAGAAAAATGGACGCCGCTACGTAAACATTCTTCGTAGCCGGACAGTTGCACTTACATGTTTTCATCACCGATAATGCATATGGCAGAGAGAAGTTTAACTGCGTCCGTCATCATGTTGATTTGTTTGGGATCAATTGTTTTAGCCAGTAGTGAAAAACTCCTTTCTTCGCTCATTATTCTCTCCAAACCGTACTAAAGGGTCAAGGGGTAAAAATTAACAGGAGGCGGAAGGTGATTGTTAACAAGATGCATACTGTATATGCAGGCTGTTGCATTTTCAGATACCCTTCCAGAAAAATCTCTGAAATTCTACAAAATTGGGAAGAGTTTCAAAGGCGCTTCCACAAAAAAACCAGCAATGTCAACTATGTCTATGGAGATTCTCAGTCATCCAGGTCACAGCTATCCCAAAGGTGCTTTTTCACGAGGCAACTTGGCCTTTTCATGAGCTGAAGAAGCTTCTTGGATGAGGAGCAAAATGTCTTCAAAGAAAAACAAGAAAGTCCAGTTGCCTCGTGGGGGGAAAAAAAGCACCCTTGGGACAATTTGTTAGCCGTATCACAAGTTGAGGCTGACTTAAATACTTTTCCTTTTATTTAGTCAGTTTTCCTCCTTGTCCTCTCACTTGGATGTATACTGTTGATCCTTGAGCCATAAATAGAGAGACTCCATTTTGAAGCAACACGCAAGGGAACACAAAATTTAAACCGGTGCCTTGCCGAGATGACCCTCAGAATATTATCCCAATCAATGTCTATGTCGAGTGACAGTCAGCATTCAGGAATATTTTCCCAGGGGAAAAAAAGAAAGGGATTAAAAAGCAAATTCTTCCACGTTTTAACAATTTGCCAATATTACACATTCATCAAGCATCGTTTCATTATCATTATTTTGCAATCAGAACCAGGTGAACTAATCTCCTTCTGTCAATTCCTAAACAACCGCTAAGATTTAATACGTCACAACCTGCCCATTTCACATCGGGTCTGGCCTTGTTTTCATATGCCTCAACAGCTGTCTCTACCAGCACATGGAGCTATCCTTTCAGAAACACCATGTTTACATAGCATTTGGGGAACTTCAAGGAAGAATGCTGAAATGACACGGCTGGAAAAAAAACCTGCTTTATCTTCTATTGCTCTTAAACCCGGCATAAATCCTATTATGGGAATAACGAGATCTCACAGATACAGAATCTGACTGGGATTTGAATATCTATCTATCTATCTATCTATCTATCTATCTATCTATCTATCTATCTATCTATCTATCTATCTCTATCTACCTACATAGATAGATAAAGATATATACATATACATGTACATATATAGATAGGTAGGTATTGATATAGATAGATAGAAATAGACATAAACAGATATACATATGCAGATATACATATATAGATATATACATAGATAGGTATAGAGATAGAGATAGAGATAGACATAGACGGATATAGATATATATAAGGTAAAGGTAAAGGTTCCCCCACACATGCGTGCTAGTCGTTTCCGACTCTAGGGGCCGGTGCTCATCTCCGTTTCAAAACCGAAGAGCCAGCGCTTGTCAGAGGACGACTCCATGGTCATGTGGCCAGCATGACTAGATGCCAAAGGCACACGGAACGCTGTTCCCTTCCCACTGTAGTAGTCCCTATTTTTCTACTTGCATTTTTACGTGCTTTTGAACTGCTAGGTTGGCAGAAGCTGGGATGAGTAACAGGCGCTCACTCTGTTACACGGCACTCGGGATTCGACCCGCCAAACTGCCGACCATCTGATCGACAAGCTCAGCGTCCTAACATATACATATATAGACAGACAGACAGACAGACAGGAGGGTGGAGAGACAGAGATAGATATAGATTGATAGATAGATATGCCCTCCTGCACCATTGACAGATTGGGTTCTCAAAGTAGAATAAATTTGAGCCGAAAAATCGCAAACCAAATATAACAGGGGTCTTCAAACTTGGCAGTTTTAAGACTTGTGGACTTCAACTCCCAGAATTCTTCAGCCAGCTGAGGAACCATTTCGTTAAAGGTCAGATGCACAAGAACAATACCGCTGGTAGGCAGAAGAAAGAAATGGTTTCTACTACCTTTTCTGCCCTCTCCTAAGAGGTAACCTTCCCGAAATCTTAATTCTTCCCATGACTAGCAAATCTCTCAGCTATGAAGCTGGCCCAAGAAGCTGTAAAGTTTTATGCCTATCTCACAAACGTCACTGAGTTTACCTACAGGTAGCCCTGGACTTACCACAATTGAGCCCAAAATATCTTTTGCTAAGCGAGACGGTTGTGATGTGAGCTCTCCCCCCGCCACACACACTTTATGACCTTTCTTGCCATAGTTGTTAAGGGAATCACTGCAGTTGTTAAGTTAGTAACACAGTTGTTAAAAGTGCCCCGGGCTTCCTCACTTGACTGTCGGAACGATAGCAAAAAGAGATCACATGAGCCTGTTCACCTATCCATGAAGATGCTGCAATGGTGCTAAGGGTGAAAAACGGTCATAAGTCACCCCAAAGGTACTTTTCCAGGAGGCAACTGGACTTCCTTGTTGTTGTTTTTCTTTGAAGGCATTTCGCTTCTCCTCCAAGAAGCTTCTTCAGCTCTGACTGGATGGTGGGGAATGGAAGGATTTATACTCCTTGCAGACAGCTGGTCATTTGCCTCCTTTTGGAGAGAGGACACAGCTAAAACCTCCAAGTGGCCTCAATGACTCTCTGAAAGAATCATCGGGTTGAAAAGAGGAGGAGAATGCCTGTGTCACACTTTACAATTTGGTACAATCGTGATACATACCATGATTCCCGATTAGATCCAGAGACTGGATAAATCAAGAACGGTCGTGTGAATGTTATGACGATCTTTTACTTCAAGGTAACTACAGAATACAGAATAACAGGGTCAAAGAGGCCATCTAGGTCAAAATTGAACAGCCCTCCCTCAACACAAAGGGAGGGATATGACATCATCGATCTTCAGTCTACAACACAATCCCTTCAGCAGCTCCAAGAAGGCTCCACACCCATTTGCACCACTCAGGTGACCCTGAGGACACAGACAAACTTCCAAGTGGCCTCAACGACTCGCTAAAAGAATGCAAATGACCAGCTGTCTGCAAGGAATATAAATCCATCCATTCCCCACCATCCAGTCAGAGCTGAAGAAGCTTCTTGGAGGAGAAGCGAAATGCCTTCAAAGAAAAAAACAAGAAAGTCCAGTTGCCTTCTGAAAAAAGCACATTTGCGACAACCACAACCTGGATGACAAGAGAATTTTTTCATTGCCGCTGTAACTTCAAACGATCACTGAACAACCACTGCAAGTCAAGCACTGCCTGTGTGTGTTCATATTCGCCACTATTGCAAACTTCAACTTCAACTAAGCCGATGAGGGTACTGACCTTGTTGTTCATGAAAGCTCTTAAGCACTGAATTATCTTATGCTGTGTTTTCTTGAGAAGTTTATCCGGTCTGAACAGAAAGGAGATAAAGAGACAAAAATTATAACAGGCTGGTTTACTGTCCGTTCGTTCTGAGAATTACAGACTTGTTTAGAAGACTTACTGCTTGCTTTCGACCAGTTTTTCCAAGATGTCCAATAATAATCCGAGTCCTTCCTGTCCGAAGTTCTCAACCCAGCTGCAAAAAAATAAATTTAAAAAAAAAACAGACAAATCTTTATGTTAATTTTTGGCATTGATAATAAACGGATCCAAGTCAATAACTACATTGGTGAAATAGAATATCAATGCCCAAATTCTTCAGTTCCTGGCTATGCCGTTTAGTTTCTGTAACCTATGGGAGTCTTGGAGATGGATATGATATCCATGATAATGTAATATAGGTAAAGTTTCCCCCGCACATATATGCTAGTCATTTCCAACTCGGGATTCGACCTGCCAAACTGCCGACCATCTGATCAACAAGCTCAGCGTCCTAACCCACTGAGCCACCGTGTCCCTCTAATGTAATATACATCTTTATAAAACTGGCAACTCTTTGGGTGCCTTGGTGTTTAGTATCATATTTCATAACAGAAGATAAATCGGAAGAAGCATGTTAGACTTCATATATTCTATTGTGTGTGTGTGTGTGTGTGTGTGTGTGTGTGTGTGTGTGTGTGTGTGTAATAATAAAAACAACGTGGGAAGGGATCTTGCAGGTTATCTAGTTCAACTCCCTGCTCAAGCAGGAAACCCTATACCATTTCAGATAAATGGCTGTCCAGTCTCTTCTTAAAAACTTCCAGTGTTGGAGCATTCACAACTTCTGGAGGCAGGTTGTTCCACTGGTTAATTGTTCTCACTGTCAGGAAATTTCTCCTTAGTTCTAGGTTGTTTCTCTCCTTGATTAGTTTCCATCCATTGCTTCTTGTCCTGCCTTCGGGTGCTTTGGACAATAGCTTGACTCCCTTTTCTTTGTGGCAGCCCCTGAGATACTAGAACGCTGCTATCATGTCCCCCCTGGACCTTCTCTTCATTAAACTAGACATACCCAATTCCAGCAGCCGTTCCTTATATGTTTTAGCCTCCAGTCCCCTGATCATCTTTTTTGCTCTTCTCTGTATTCTTTCTAGAGTCTCAACCTCTTTTTTACATCGTGGTGACCAAAGCTGGATGCAGTATTCCAAGTGTGGCCTTACCAAGGCATTGTAAAGTGGCACTATGACTTCATGTGGTTTTGATTCTGTCCCTCTGTTAACGCAGCCTAGCACTGTGTTGGCTTTTTTGGCAGCTGCTGCACACGGCTGGCTCATATTTAAGGGATTGTCCACTAGGAGATCCCTCTCACAATTGCTACTATTGAGCAAGATATAACCTATACAATACCTGGGCATTTGGGGTTTTTTGGCAGCTGCCAGACACAGCTGGCTCCTATTTAAGGGATTATCCACTCGGACTCTGAGATCCCTTTCACGGTTGCCACTATTGACCAACGTACCACCTATGCTGTAACTGTGCATTTGGTTTTTCTTGCCTAAGAGTAGAACCTTACTTTTTTCCACCATTTTTTTAAAGAATGGCACTTTTAAAAATAAGGCCGGATTTCTTTCTGGAGACACCCACTTTCATTCCTGATCAAAGAAAGCCCTGTCCTCTCCTCAGTTGCTTTCACTTCTATCATAGGTTGCAAAAAAAAACGGGAGGTTACGATTTGCACGCTCTATCCTGGAGCAGCTGAATGGAGAGGTGAATAATCAGATCCTAGTCTTTGTAAATCTTTTTTCCCAGCTCCTGAAATGTACTCTTCACTACTTCCTCACGGTCTTTCTCTTCTTCACCTCTGCAAAGTGAGGGTCAGAGCCCACCCACCCCACCCCGCTTGCCCAGAGGTCTTATGCCCTCCAGCCACGATTTTTCTTCCTTTCAAAGGCAAAAAGTAGGTGTTGAAAAACAATCCCAAAGCCCGCACAGGGTTTTTCTTCCACTGCGTAATGCTTTTAGTAAGGAAAGGGGAAGCGTGGATTAGGTTACAAGCTGTAGTTGTACCCATGCCACATGCAGCATCCCTTGCTGAGGATACAAAATAAAAAGGACACAATGCCAATCAGTTTAGGCACACACTACACCGTTTTCTCCAAAGCAAACTCACACTTTTGTAGACGGATTAGACACCTCTCTTCAAATTAACGGGCCGTTGCCAACTCCCATTAGTTTGGATGCACATGCTGCGCGTGGCGCAGTTTTACTTACCCTTAAAGGGATTAGCGTGATATGCGTGTCTGCCTTTCTCAAAAATTGTAAATTCCTCACAAGGAGAAAGCTTACACGTTCTAGAACGGGAACAGGGGACACTGCTTTATCTAGGGTCAGCCATTTGGTTCAACTTGTTCAATATTACAGACGACCTTAAAGAATTTCAGACTGGAAGAGGCCAGTTCAAGAGTCAGTTACTATACCCGTGGAAAGCCGGGTAAGCAAAGTTAGGTATTCAAGGTGGAGAGTGAATAACATTTCTATGTTACTTATATGTCAGGGTGCAGGTCGATACATATGTTGTATGTAATATGCTTTAAATGCGTGTTATGGATGCGTACACATTGAGAGCCAGCAACTAAATTTCATTTTTTTAAAGGTGTGCCGTTGTGCCCACAGGAAAAAATGACAACAAA
Source organism: Vipera berus (assembly GCF_964194415.1). Taxonomy (NCBI): domain Eukaryota; kingdom Metazoa; phylum Chordata; class Lepidosauria; order Squamata; family Viperidae; genus Vipera; species Vipera berus. The sequence continues at coordinate 116,733,509 of NC_138206.1, read as the reverse complement.
GGTCATCTACTCTAATCGAATCTATACCGTTAGTAGTGCGGACAGCTCCTTGATGGACATTATTATTATTTTTAATTATTTCTCAAGTATATTGGTGGCTTCTGTTGCGATACTGGGCGCTGAGGGTTATTTCTTGATTTTTTTATTTCTTTTATTTTTTGCTTTTGTAAACTACCAACTGAGAATAGCCTTGCAGATAGTCCTCCATTTATGGCCACAACCGAGCGCAAAATGTACGTTGCCAAGTGAGAAATTTGTTGAGTGAGTTTTGTGATTTTTCTCGTCACAGCGGTGAAGTGAATCCCTGCCAGGTTTTAAATTAGTCACCCATTTGTTACATGAATCTGGCTTTGAAACACACACACACACACCAGGGACGCTGCGACTGTCAGAAATGAATGTAAACCACATGACACTGAGGATGCTGGTACGGTCACATGTGTGAAAAGTGGTCATGGGTCAGTGCGGTTCTAACTTCAAATGATCACTAAATGAACCGTTGTAATTCAAGGACTGCCTGTGCTTGTATACTTTTGATTAGGATGCTTTGGAATATTTTAAATTAACTTTAAAAAAAATTACATTTCTTTACAGCAAATATTGAGATTAAAAAAAATACTACATTTGCTCCAACGTTTGTACTCCGTAGCCATGCTGCTTCTTAGATCATAGCTATACAAAAAGTCTGGAACTTTTATTGTTATGATAGATGTAGATAGATAGATAGATAGATAGATAGATAGATAGATAGATAGATAGATAGATAGATAGATAGATAGATGTTGTTGTTAGTTGGGAAGTCATGTCCGACCCATCGCGACCCCATGGACAATGTTCCTCCAAGCCTTCCTGTCCTCTACCATCTTCTGGAGTCCATTTAAGCTATAGATAGATAGATAGATAGATAGATAGATAGATAGATAGATAGATAGATAGATAGATAGATAGATGATAGATAGATGTAGACAGACAGAGATGAGACATATATATATATATATATATATATATATATATATATATATATATATATATATATATAGAGAGAGAGAGAGAGAGAGAGAGAGAGAGAGAGAGAGAGAGAGAGAGCGCCAGACAGACAGACAGACAGGCAGACCAATCGATAAACCTTTATTGTCATTTTTTACTGTGGACACAATGGTACCCATTAAAAATGAAATTTAGTTGCTTGCTCTCACAGTGTACACTTCCTAACACTCATTTAAACATGCTATATACAACGTATCTATAGACCTACACCCTTATATATAAGTAAGATTTTATTTTTACTTTTAGACTTCCCACTAAAAAGTTCATTTAAAAAAGATAATCTGTAAGCTATGTGTAAATCAGTCATGTTCGTGTTCATAAACCCCCGCAAGCAAATTATCCAGATATTGCCATTAAAAAAACCCTATAGTATACCCGCTGATTTAATCAAGTTCTAATTTTAGTGCCAGAGACTCCGACCAGATCATAATGATGTGGAGATTAATTCAAGAACAAACAAATGTGCAACCACATGAAGCATACCAATAGCACCCGCAATAAAGTCCCAAACAGACCTTCCTGGTTTATTTCAAAAATCTAGTTTTCAGAATGCAGGGAAATATAGGAAGCCACCAAGCTCATATTTCTGTAGGCGGCTTGGCCAATGACCAGCTATTTTAATAAAATCAAATTCTATAAAGGTAATTCTCGACTTACAACAGTCCATTTAGTGAATTACATCAATGAAAAAAGTGACTCATGACCACTTTTTACACTTACAACCTTTGACCCCCATGGTCACCTGATCAAAATTCAGACGCTTGGCAACTGACTCATATTTATGACGGTTTGCAGGGTCTCCTGGGATCATGTGATCGCTGTCAACGCTGCTAACGTCGGATGTTTTTTTTGCACTGACAACAGATGGAAATGTAGCCACCTTCTTCCTTTCGCTTTTAGAGTTAGATCAGGGCTTTTCAACCAGTGGTACGGGTACCACCTGTGGTACATTGGCACCTGGCAGGTGGTACGCGACCATCCTAGAAAAGTGGTAGCGGGGGAGGGGAATGAGCTGAAGCGGTGGCAGCACCGCACAAGCCTGAGCGAGAGACCACTGGAGCTGCAAGGCTGTCGGGGCTCAGCGGAAGCGCCAGGATCAGCGCCAGGATCCTGCTGGAGCTCGGTCCTGATCCGGGTGCTTCTGCTGAGCCCAGAAGAAGCGCCGATCAGCTGGAATGTTGCAGCATCTGCAGGGTCTTGTGATTTACATTCAGATGCTTGGTAACTGATTCCTATTTATGACGGTCACAGTGTCCCAGGGTCATGTGAAGTGACCAAAACCTGCTGTAACCACCCAGCAGACCAGGGGAATAAAAACCAAACACCGCCCACCCCACCCCCACTGCCAATCCTCAACAGAAATGCTCACAACAATGAAAACCTCGGACAGGAGGAAGAGCGCAGATGGGTGGGCAGGCAGGTGTCTTGCTCGGCTGTGGCTTGGGGGGCACTTTTTCCAGGGCCATTGTAACTTCGAACAGTCACCAAGCGAACTGTTGTAAGTCGAGGACTACCTGTACTTCAACACTTTTTTCCTTTTTTTTGTCATCAAGTTTTTGACACCTTGCTAGGAGACTGGTGGTACTCAGATGTTGCCATATCCTAAAAGTGGTACAATGGGTGAAAAGATTGAAAAGCCCTGAGTTAGATGATCCTGGGAAGGGGGGATGTGAATGACAGTCCAGGTAGACATAACAAAACTGAGCCTAGTGTGAGAATCAAGGTTGTTGAAATCAGAGATGATAAAGAATTGGCGGGCTAGAGAGCAAGCCCGCGCTTTAAGCTAATTGGGGAACGTGATTTATGACTGCAAATTGAAGGAGGGAATTGTGCTTTGATACTATCTGCCCCCAGGGGAGGGGAATTCAGTTTTTGGCTTCGATTATGTAACTGCCGATATTATGCTACTCGAATAAAAGATTCTTTAAGGTAAACAGTGCCTCGAGGTTCTTTTTGCGACCTTTTGACAAGCAAAGTCAATGGGGGAAGCCAGATTTGCTTAACAGCAATCTCCCTAACTTAACAACTGCAGCGATTCACTTAACAGCTGTGGCCGGAAAGGTCGCAAAATGGGACAAAACTCACTTAACAACCGAACTGGGCTCATAAGTCGAGGGCTGCCTGCATACTGTATGTGGCTTCCCTTCTGAAAGTGATTTGTGCCACTTGCAAATGCAAACGATCAGAAATGGAATCAAGGACACCTGTGACAACTGTATTAAAGCAAGCGATGATCGCCAGTAATGAATGTTCACAAATAACTTATATAACTTTTACAACTTAACTGACAGCGAGGTTAGTAAGACGCCGAATGAAAGACACTTGCAAAAAAAACCTTATCAACATTCATGAAATCGGCTCTCCCCCCCCCCACCACAAAGTTTTGTTGAACTGTGGCATTACCTGACAGGGTTACTAGTCAATGAAACCCGAAGCGATTCTAGGCAGCTGACAAGTTTTTCATCCACTGTTCCAGATTTTAATTCACCGATGAATTCCTGGGGGAAAACCTGCCTTCTACTCTTGAGGCTTCCCTGAAAGATGATAATCACACGTGTTACGAAAAAAAACATAAATAACGTTCACCATCCATTTCCAGTCCATCTGGAACCTTCGTTCCAATATTGCGTGCTAAGTTCAGAGACCTATGTTGAACATGGAGCATATGCACAGAGCTATGCTGAATATGAAATGTTTATGAAATATGAAACATATTTCAACTCCTTCCCTTGGGGCCCCCGCTACAGAGCATTGCATGCAAAAACTAGACACAGGGACAGTGTATTTTTCCCCCTTGTGCCATCACTCTGCTGAACACCTAATTACCACAGTACCGTCTTATGCCTATGGACATTTACCCATGAACAATGGATGCATTAATATTATTCTCATCTTTTTTGACTATTTCCTCTTATTGGTATCATTATAATTGGTATCATTATAATATAATAAGAGCCTTGGTGGAGCAGTGGGCTAATGCCTCCTTAAGTAACACCAGCTGCCTGCAATTAGTGCAGGTTCGAGTCCCACCAGGCTCAAGGTTGACTCAGCCTTCCATCCTTCCGAGGTAGGTAAAATGAGGACCCAGATTGTTGGGGGCAATTAAGCTGACTTTGTAATAATGCCGCTTGGGGTGTGTGTGAAAGCCCTAATAAGCAGGCATATACATAGAATGAAGGCTACTGCTAAGTTTGTAAGCCGCCCTGAGTCTTCGGAGAAGGGCGGGATATAAATGGAATTAAAATAAAAAAAAAAATAAAAATAAATAATTATATTACTTTGTTTTTTCATGTACACTGAGAGCTTCTGCACCGGAGACAAATTCCTTGCGAGTCTAATCATACTTGGCCGAATAAAGTATAGCATTCTATTCTATTTTATTCTAATCCTATGTACAATCTTGAAAGCCTGCTTCAAAATAGTACCATTGACAGATTAATACCCTAATACAGAATGGTGTAAGAGGATTATATATGCCATGTCAGAACTTATTTGGAGAACTGGACCTCCTAATTAAACTCAGCAAACTTTGTTGTGTCGTGTCTGACTCTTCATGACCCCATGGACAATAGTACGCCAGCCCCCTGCCTCCCCCCCACCCTCCACTGTCTCCTGGATTTTGCCCAAATTCACGCCCACTGTGTCAAGGAAACTCTCTAACCATCTCAAGTTCTGCTGTCCCTTTCTCCTTCTGAGTTCCATCTTTCCCAACATCAGAGTCCTCAGCAAAAAATAAAAAACCCCTATCAGCTGAATTAAATCTGTTTCTGCTTTTTTCCCCCACCCTTCTAAATTTTATCAGTGTCTTTCACTAGCATAGGGGTCTACAAACTTGGCCCTTTTATGACTTGTGGACTTCAACTCCCAGAATGCCTCAGCCAGGGTGTCCGACTGAGGAATTCTGGGAGTTGAAGTCCACAAGTCATTAAAGGGCCAAGTTTGAAGACCCCCCTGCCCTAAGCGCACGCCGGGGTCTCCCTATCCCGCATGCTTACCTGCCTCGAAGCAGCACTAGTGTACTGCAAAACCATTTCCTTTTTGATACGCAAGTCTTTTTCTCTTAACGGAGCTTTTCGGTCCTCATTTAAATTCATGTCTTCCTACGAAGGAAAAGGTAACGCAGGTGTGAGATTGCAAATTTATTACCACCCCCCCAAAAAAAATTGGTTTCAGAGTGGGGTGAAACAGAGTGAGTGAGGTCTGCTTTAAAAGTCAGAGGCCGTAACGATCGTATTTACATGAGATCGTATTTACATTATCGCTCAAAGGTCAGTTGAATTTCAACAAAGAGGAAGAAAACAAGGCAAGAAAACAAAAGACAAACGCGGGGCAAGAATAAGGACACAAACAAAAAAAAAAGGAAGTTTTTCCCGGTGTCATTTGGTACCAGGAGGCGATACTGTGGGTCCCAGAATAAACCTTGATTTCATTTATAGTTCAAATAACTTTGTGCCAGCTTCCCAATAAAGTCCACCAGTCATAAAAGGGCCACGTTTGAAGACCTCTGCCCTAGCGCATGCCGGGGTCTCCCTATTCCATGAAAATAGAGAGCGCACCCTGTTCAATTCCTCCTGTTCAAATTAAAAAAAAAACACGCCAGCCTTCCATTTTCTCCTCATTTTCTCAATCCGCAATTGGAGATTGTGGCCTTTAGCAAACAATTTTGAAACCTTTGCTTGATTGCTTCATCAATATTGCTGGGTTCATACAACGTGTGGTACGGTTTGATTCTTTTGACATGACATGTTGCATGTACTCAACTAGTGTGGTTGACGAAGTATCTGTTAGATTACATGGATATGAGCGGTCCTTCTATTAACCATGATTGCAAAAAAAAAAGCCTACGTCTAACCGCATTCAGCTGACAATGGGATATCTGCTTTAAGGAGCTGAGGGGGCAGACAAATTCTTAACAGTGCCATTGTTTCACAGGAAGAGAATTTTCACAGGGCAGTTGAGGAATGTGGAAAATAACTGGAAGTAGCGAGGAAATTTAAAAACAAAAATATATATGCTTTTAGTATTATCACCTAATCGTATATTTTACAATTATCATTTTAGAATCAATTGCCAAAGGGACACGGTGGCTCAGTGGGTTAGGACACTGAACTTGTCGATCAGAAGGTCGGCAGTTTGGCGGGTCGAATCCCGAGTGCCGCGTAACAGAGTGAGCCTCTGTTACTCGTCCCAGCTTCTGCCAACCTAGCAGTTCGAAAGCACGTAAAAAATGCAAGTAGAAAAATAGGGACCACTACGGTGGGAAGGTAACAGCGTTCCGTGCGCCTTTGGTGTCTAGTCATGCCAGCCACATGACCACAGAGACGTCCTCGGAAAAGCGCTGCTTTGAAACGGAGATGAGCACCGGCCCCTAGAGTCGGAAACGACTAGCACACAAGTGCGTGGGAACCTTTACCTTTACCTAATCAATTGCCTGAATAGATGCTTTGAGTATATTGGGAAAAATACAAGCCTCAAGTGGAGGGAGGAGGAGAACAGGAGTTACAATAGGGGCCAAGTGTGAGTCACCATCTAGGAATTGTTTTTAAGTACCTTCTGGTGCCTGGTACCCCTACTTGATCTGAGAGGTGTAGAAGATGGGAGACATCTCTCCTTTAGAATTGATAAGCATGTACATATATGGACTGAGTAAACAGGAGAGTAGGGGAGGGATCTTACTAGTATAATGTAAGCAAACAGGGGCAGAGATAATGTATTCTGTTTAGGCGCTTCTGATAGACTGTAACCTCCAAAGCCTAAGCCACTGGGGCCATGGGGGAGGGAATGGGGCGATGCAACAGGATGTGTAATAATATGTGATTTTGGAATTTGGGGGGGTGGTTCAGTGCTTGGCTACATTGCATTGTTTGCCTTCCTGAATCCACCACGCTTTGCAAAACCGTTACTTCTGAGACTTTGTTGTGAAGTCTAATAAACGTCGTTTCTATTTGCAACTCAAAGAGAGTGGATTTCAGTTTGTGACTATATTTTTGTGTCTAGCACCATCCAATTCAGAAGCAGGTCTGCAATTCTCACCATCATTTTTTCAAAGAGCGCAAGGATCTCTTGATCTGATAAATGAGCAGGCATGAAGTCATCCATCTCTGCAGGGGTAGTACATTCACTTGATGAGCAAGGTGCTTGTTTCCAAGACGGGAGAGCTGGCCGGTCCTTTTTGCTGCCTGGAATTCGTATGCTGGAAAATTTATCAAACTGAACAAAAAAACAAGAATAAGCATGTCTCAGCAGGTACAAAGTTAGACCAAAAAGAAAAAGAAAAAAAAAGATTTGGCGCAGAGAAACACAGTTGATTACCCAAAACCTTTAAAAGCAAGCCAAAAAGTTTGATTATGCAGTAGACCGGACACCACGTATTCCTAATCCCGCACTAGAAACCAATCATCTACAATTAAAGGGGTTGAAAGCATAAAGGAGAATGGGAAGGGTAGCAATACATAGGGAGAAAGTGAACGACTGACACCTCCAAGAAGAAGAAAGGATTCAGTTGAGAAGACATTGAAGGGTTCCTAGCGAGACTTGAAGGGACGCGGTGCGGCTCACTGGGTTAGGACGCTGAGCTTGTCGATCAGAAGGTCGGCAGTTTGGCGGGTCGAATCCCGAGCGCCGCGTAGCAGAGCGCCTGTTACTCGTCCCAGCTTCTGACAACCTAGTAGTTCGAAACCACGTAAAAAGGCAAGTAGAAAAATAGGGACCACTACGGTGGGAAGGTAACAGCGTTCCATGCGCCTTTGGCGTCCAGTCATGCCGGTCACATGACCACGGAGACGTGCTCGGACAAGCGCTGGCTCTTCGGCTTTGAAACAGAGATGAGCAGCGGCCCCTAGAGTTGGAAACAACTAGCACGCATGTGCGGGGGAACCTTTATCTTTACCTTTAGCAAGACTTGAAGAAACTTTCCACATTATAAACCACATTCACTGTGCAGCCATCCTCTTTTTCTCTTTGGTTAAGGAGTCAAAAAAACCCTTTTATGCCTCTTCCATTATGTGGTGTCAACTGGGACTTTGCCAACATACAGTTTTTGCACTGTATGTTGATAGATAGATAGATAGATAGATAGATTGATAGATAGATAGAGGCCTGAGTTTTAAAAGAATGAGGCAAATATTGTAAAACAAATATTCCAATGGCATAAACTTTATGAAATTCCAGGTTATATGATATCAGTTTAAGATATCAATTTTAAATAAAGAAAACCCTGGATACAACACTGCTTGCCCACTTCATTTACTTTAGACTCCCTTATATTTTGTATCTAATATTGACAATTTAAGCAGAGATTAGGTAGATGATAGATGGATGGATGGACAGACAGATAGACAGACAGACAGAAATACACACACAAAGAGTGAAGGCTTGAGTCTGTAAAAGAATGGGGCAAATATTGTAAAACAAATATTCCAATGGCAAAAACTTTATGAAACTCCAAGTTAGGTGGTATGGATCTAAGATATCAATTCTAACTAAAGAAAAATCCGGATTAAATTGCTATTTCTGCAAATCGGGTGTTAATAAACACAGTTCCAGGAAATCTGTTTTCTATACCCTAATGAAAAAAATCTGCTCCTATATTTTTTCCTCCCAAAATTATAATAGTTTTGTAATCTTATATTAAAGCATAACTCTTGACCATCAACCTTTCTCTCCTGTATCGTTCGGTAAGGCTATTTTGCAAGCCATAATTTCTCCTGGATTCAGAAGAGGCCAACTCCCATCTCGGGGCATGAATCCAATTTAATACAGCACTTGCAAAGAGAATGAATGAATACATCCTGCAAAAAAAAGGAGCTCATCTTCTCATAATCATGTCTAGTACCGAATGTGTAAACTGTAAGTTACATTTTGTCAGGATCTGCTTTGCTATAACTTTAACGTAATTACTTTTTGTTCCGCTTCCTTATGGTGGTAGGGAAGAGATTGAGTTTCCTTCTGTATGGCGACTTTTCAGGTACTTGAAAAACGGTCAGGGTGCTCAGACTCAGTCACCTTTAGTCAAAATTAAACTGTTCTCGCAATCCTCTTCCTTGTCTTTATCCGAAATCAGACAAACTGCGGGGTCTGGTCCCAGTTCTAGCTGAAGTGGCACTCGGCAATTTTTTGAGACTTTGAAATTATGCTTCTGTGGATGCAAGCCTACAATTCCTTTTGCTTTCCGGGCAACAAAGTCACACTGCTGACCTTTTGTTCCATCTGTGATTAATTACAAATCCAAGAATCTCTTCACGTGTCAACTGTCGCCAAGCCAGGTAACCTCCTTCCGAGACCTACACGTTGGATTACTTTCCACCGACTCTTTTCATCCGTCAAGGCGGCGTTTTGTCCTCTGCAAATTTACTAAGGGTTTCCTTATCTGTCAACTTCGCAAGGCCCTCCGGACAGGAAGCACGCCCAGAGGGTAGTAGCAGTAAAGGAGAACGTTTATAGCTCAGCGGTTGAAATGAGGGGTGCTGGGTGGTCTCTGAGCTTGGTTGTTTCTTGCAGACATCTCATTACCCAAGCCAAGTTACAGCAGCATCAGACTAGCACTAACAATGTTACCTAATTGGCGTAACGAAATGTCAGCAAAGAAAACCACCAGGCTCAGAGATCACGAAGGGCCTCTTAGAAGTACGGCCTCCAACTTTATTGTAAGGTTACGTTAACAGAACCTTGCAAGTATGGAAGTACTTCTCTTGGCCCGCCCCACTTTTATAGCTCAAGAAACCAGGCACTGCTTTCTTCTGAGATCCCAAAGGTCCTTTTTTTCAGGAGGCGACTGGACTTTCTTGTTATTCTTTGAAGAACTTTTGCTCCTCACCCAAGAGGCTTCTTCAGCTCTGAAGGGGCATGGGGAAGGGGAAGGGGAAGACTTATACTCCTTGCAGACAGTTGGTCATTTGCATTCTATTAGAGAGACATGGAGGCCACCCGTCTCATCAGGATCACCTAAGTCAGACATGTCAAACACAAGGCCCGGGGGCCAGATCCAGCCCGCAACGTGGTTTCATGCGGCCCACGAAGCCATCCTGGAAACAGTGAGGGAACGGCCCCCACTGCCTTGGCCCTGGCCCAGAGACCCTCCTTCTGCCAGAGACCCTCAGATCTGTCCCACTCCTGCCCAGGCCCCCATAGGCACCCTTCATGCGAACGATGTAGAGCTGGCCACGCCCACCCAGTAGGCCATACGCACTCTAGCCACGCCCACCCAGTAGGCCACGCCCACCCTGGCCACACCCACCTGGCCCCTTGAGGGCAACCGCAATGCTGATGCGGCCGTCAATGAAATTGAGTTTGACACCCCTGACCTAAGTAGTGCAAATGGGTGTGGAGCCGTCTTGGAACTGTTGAAAGGACTGTGTTGTGAAGATTGATGATGTCGTATCTCTCTCCCACTCCCTCTGTTGAGAGAGGGATGTTTAATTTTGATCTAGATGGCCTCTTTGACGCCTCTTTCAAACCAGCGGTCCTCTCTATCCAAAATGTGGACTTTGCTATCTTCGAAAGAGCGGTCTTTGCGTTTTAAATGCAGACGGACTGCGGAGATGTTTGAGACAACCTCACTGCTTTTCTGGACTACGCTGCCTGTCTGACTGTCACCTAGACTGCAGCTCTTCGTCCCGTCCATTCCCACATACTGGACCACTACAGTATCATCAAACAAGTCATAAAAATGTTGAAGAATATAGCCCACGGCATCCGACTTGCTAAGTCTGTGTTGGCATGAGAAACTAGCTGTTGATAAGTGCTATTTGGGTTGAGCACCATAGGCAACTATGGATCCACTTAGCCAAGTTGCTATCGACTCATACATATCTACCTTCTAATCAGGACATGACATATTCATCAAACGCTATTAGGTCCACACCATTCCCAAATTCTAACACGAAGTTTGATAGATGTCCAATAAAAAAAAATGAATTACTCTGGCAAAACATGTTCTTCATAATCCAGGCTGCCTTCCTGTAATCACTGTACTATTTTCAAGGTGCTTACATGCTGATTTTGTAGCAACTGTTCTAGAATCTTCTTGGGTATCAATGTCAGAGTGTTTATTTATAGCTTCCTAGATATAACTTCCACAGATAAGGAGGGCTCTTCCAGTAATTTGGCACTTCACCAGATTTCTGGTTTTTTTTTTAAAGATTTGGCTAGGGCTAGGCCAGGCATGTCAAAGTGCCGGCCCACAGGCCGGATGCATCACGACAAAACCACGCCCTCCCCATTACCGGCAATGGGGGGAAAAGTTGTGATACGTCGCACAACATCACGAATTTGACATGCCTGGGCTGGGCCATCAGTAAATATCTTCAACACTGTAGAACGTAATTAATCTATCCATTGAAATTTGAACTTATTCTTTTTTTTTCCTAGAAACTTGACCTGGAGTCCTTTTTAACAAACTTGTCTGTCCTCTTTTCAGAAAAAAAAAGGTAGACGTTGGAAATTAATACGTTTGTACTGCATTTTCTTTCTTTTAATTGGATACTTTAAATAAAATATCTCAACAAGCAAGAGAGAAAAATGTTGACGCTACAGTACATCAGTCCAAAGCAGGAAGCGAGAAGTAGATATGTTTAGATCGTAATTCCATTTCTAGGCCCAAGGAACTTTGCATGGGTAGGATATAAAAGCAAGCCATAATTCAACATAGAAAAGAAAGGATAAAGTGGTGATTGTGTTTCCACAAAACACAAAATCAGGACAGTCATGCAACATCTTAACACGTTGTGTGAACACAGCAGGAATGATAGAAGGAGCTATAGTTTGGCTTTACATGTCAACAGACAACTATATCCAAAGAAGCAGACGGCATGACAGATTATTTTCCAAAACAAATTCTCCTTAAATTTACAATAATGAAAACAAAATATCTTACCACATCATCTGTCAAAATCTTGAGGTGCAAGGGCTGCAAATGAAAGAAATGAAACAAACCATCTGTTAAGGCGATTTAAGCTTTTAAAAGTATAAATAAAATACTTAAAATACTTTAAAAAATGCTTTCCCATCAAAGTGATAACTCCTACTAGGAGTTTTCAAATTTAGGTGGAATATATAAATGTATATGACTGGAGCTATGTGACCCAATAAAATAATATAATAAAAAATATAATAAAAAATATATATTTCAAAAGACAGTAGTCACTTAAAACACAATTAAACTGTAGTGTGCTTTGATTTAAATGATGGTTTAGCACCATATGCAATCCTAGTGGACAATCACTTAAATATCAGCCAGCCGTGTGTCGCATCTGCCAAAAAAGGCAACATAGTGCTAACCTGCATTAACAGAGGGATAGAATCAAGATCACGTGAAGTATTAATACCACTTTACAATGCCTTGGTAAGGCCACACTTGGAATACTGCATCCAGTTTTGCTCATCACGATGAAAAAAGATGTGGAAACTCTAGAAAGAGTGCAGAGAAGAGCCTTGGTGGAGCAGTGGGCTAATGCCTCCTTAAGTAACACCAGCTGCCTGCAATTAGTGCAGGTTCGAGTCCCACCAGGCTCAAGGTTGACTCAGCCTTCCATCCTTCCGAGGTAGGTAAAATGAGGACCCAGATTGTTGGGGGCAATAAGCTGACTTTGTAATAATGCCGCTTGGGGGGGGGGGGTTTGAAAGCCCTAATAAGCAGGCATATACATAGAATGAAGGCTATTGCTAAGCACATTGGTTTGTGCTTAAATTGTAAGCCGCCCTGAGTCTTCGGAGAAGGGCGGGATAGAAATGGGATTAAAAACAACAACAACAACAACAAAGATTATCAAGGGCCTGGAGGCTAAAACATATGAAGAACGGTTGCAGGAATAGGGTATGTCTGGTCTAATGAAGAGAAGTACAAGGGGTGACATGATAGCAGTGTTCCAATTTTTGAGAGGCTGCCAGAAAGAGGGGCCAACCTATTCTCCAAAGCACTTGAAGGAAAAACAAGAAGCAATGGATGGAAACTAAACAAGGAGAGAAGCAACCTAGAACTAAGAAGAATTTTCCTGACAGTTAGAACAATTAATCAGTGGAATGGCTTGCCTTCAGAAGTTGTGGGTGATCCATCAGTGGAGGTTGTTAAAAAGAGATTGGACGCCCATTTATCCAGAATGGTATAGAGCAGGGGTGCCAAACTCAATTTGATTGAGGGCCGCATCAGCATTGCGGTTGCCCTCAGGGGGCCGGGTGGGTGTGGCCAGGGTGGGCGTGGCCTACTGGGTGGGCATGGCTAGAGTGCGTATGGCCTACTGGGTGGGCGTGGCCAGCTCTACATCGTTCGCATCAAGGGTGCCTATGGGGGCCTGGGCAGGAGTGGGACAGATCTGAGGGTCTCTGGCAGGAGGAGGGTCTCTGGGCCAGGGCCAAGGCAGTGGGGGCCGTTCCCTCACTGTTTCCAGGATGGCTTCGTGGGCCGCATGAAACCACTTCGCGGGCTGGATCTGGCCCCCGGGCCTTGTGTTTGACATGTCTGTCATAGAGCAAGGGTCCTCAACCTCAACACGATGGGCCTCAGGCTATTGGCCACTGGGCTGCGCGAGTGGCTGGCCTGTGAGCGCGTGTGTATGTGCATAACACCACTCGCGCAAGCGTCATGGGCGTTCCACATTTGCGCACGTTGTCACAAGTGTCATGGGTGTTTGTGGCCACACTTGCACGAGCACCACAGGCTTTCATGGGCCCACTTGCACGAGCATCATCACAAACATTGTGGGCATCTGCAGACCTTGTGAGCAACAGGTGTTTGTGGCCTTGCACGTGCATGCGTCCACATCCACAAACACAAAACCCTTCCTTCTTTCCTCCCTTCCCCCGCTCTGGGCCGTCAACCCCAAAAGGATGGGGAACTCTGGTATAGGGTCTCCTGCTTGAGGAAGGGGTTGGACTAGAAGATCTCCAAGGTCCCTTCCAACTTTGTGATTCATATGCTATAAGCTGCTGGGATGCTTCAAGCCATAACGGTGTAGTTATATACATTTCATGAATGAAACCATTGTTTGATATAGCTGACATATGAGCAAAATGAAAACATACAACAGGGATCTTCAAACTTGGCCCTTTTATGACTTGTGGACTTCAACTCCCAGAATTCCTCAGCCAGGCACGCTGGCTGAGGAATTCTGGGAGTTGAAGTCCACAAGTTGTAAAAGGGCAAGTTTGAAGACCCCTGATGTACAACTTCCAACTCACCTTACCTTTTCATGTAAACAACTGTTCTTTTTTTTTTGCACCTTGTTAAGTAATAGCTCAACCAATCTATTTTTACGGACTGTGTTTGTCCTTTAGCTTAAGCTTATCAGATGTGACACCTCCTGAAGATGTGACTTGCTCCATTCAGACAAAGCCATATAAAGATCTGAGGATACTATTATCTTCTGGAAATGTCCCTGTGAGGAGAGAGAAGCTCCACAGAAGCGTCCAAACTCTCTACTACTGCTTTCAGATTTTCCTGCTTCAGAATGCACCTCAACTAGTAGAGATTATGAAAACTATAAATACGATTTGGCAACATTAAACCTGTCTGTTGCAAGGCGGTAAGCATCTTCCAGTTGTCTTCCGGGTGAGATTCAAGGTGTTGGTAATGACCTACAAAGCCCTACGTGGCATGGGTCCGGAATACCTTGGGGAGCACCTGCGGCCGGCGTCAACTTCCCTCCGCCCAGTACGCTCCCACAGAGAGGGCCTCCTCAGGGTGCCACCAGTCAAAGAATGTCTACTGGTGGCCCCCAGGGGGAGGGTGTTCTCTGTGGGCACGCCGGATTTATGGAACCATCTTCCGGTCGAGCTCCGGATGGCGCCTGACCTCCGCTCCTTCCGGCACGATCTCAAAACCTACTTTTTCGAACAAGCTGGCCTGGCCTGATGGGATGGGGTTGGGTTTTATTAATCTGTTTTAATCTATTTTAATGTGTTTTAACTTATTCATGTGCATATGTTTAATCATTTTTAATTTTTGTATCTTGTTTTTTAATATGTATTGCCCTGTTCACCGCCCTGAGTCCTTCGGGAGAAGGGAGGTATACAAATAAAATTAATAAATAATAAATAAATAAATACTTATTGTATTAAAAATAAATATGAAATGCAGCCTTTTTTCGTTTTTGCACGTTTCTACTTTTATGTGGCTGCTTTTCAGTGAAAGCTCAGATGAATTACGATTAAAAAAACCGCAGGCAACAAAAAAAATATGTAACGAAGTAATAAGCATCAGAACAAATAGAAACTCCTGCACAAAGAAATACTGCCTATGATCTTCAGCAAGTAAGTCAAAGCTTTCGCCTAGCAATAAAAAGGAAAGAAAAACAGCAACTCGTGTAACCCCTTGGCGAAGATAAACGTTATCTCTCAATTCTTCGCCATCTGCCTCAGCTGCAGAACTCAACACGTAGTAGTTCTTGTACAGGGGGAAGGAAAGACAGTCTTTTAACTAATTTTGGAGAAAAGCTGTAATGAAGAAGCTAAGCCACGGTAGCTTTTACACAAATTCCTAGTTACAACAGCACAGTAGCAATCCCACTTAGACTTATATACAGCTTCACAGTGCTTTTACAGCCCTCTCTAAGTGGCTTGCAAATGTTAGCACATTGTCCCCAACAATCTGAGCCCTTGTCATTGTACCAACCTATTATTTATTATTATTTATTAATTCAGTTTACATACCGCCCTACTCCCGAAGGACTCAGGGCGGTTTACGAGGCAAAATTTAAAAACAATACAACATAAAATTAAAATAAATATATTATTCTAGCCTCCCCAAAATTAAAATCACAATTTAAAATCATTAAAACCCCTCCGTCCAGACCAGATAGCTCAAAGAGCCAGGTTTTTAGGTCCCGGCGAAATGAACGAAGGTCGGGGGCAGTCCGGAGTTCCCTTGGCAATTGGTTCCATAGGGCAGGCGCGCCCACTGAGAACGCCCTCCCCCTGGGGATCGCCCGTCGGCAATCCTTGACCGGCGGTACCCTGAGGAGGCCCTCCCTGTGGGAGCGCACAGGACGATGGGAAGTTGATGCCGGCAGCAGGTGTTCCCTTAGATAATCCGGGCCCATGCCATTTAGGGCGTTATAGGTCATTACCAGCACCTTGAATCTCACCCGGAGGGCAACTGGAAGCCAATGCAGCTCGCGGAGAAGAGGCGTTACACGGGAGTATCGGGAGACTCCCATCACAACTCGCGCGGCTGCATTCTGCACCAGCTGAAGCCTCCTAGGAAGGATGTGTAGGAAAGCCCCCTCCTCTCCCCAGAATAATATAGTCTTTATTCTTAATATTAAACAGAGACCTCCTTTCCCAAATGCAGCCTGCCTGCAAATCATTTTTCCAGCCTCTTTCTCCAGGCTTGGAATCAAGACCAGTTTTTTACTTCCAGCACTTAGATAACTTTAGACAATTCCCCAGGTTTTTGATCACCGGATCCATTGAAAAAAAAAATATCGATTGTGTTTTACAGTCTTGCTAAGAATACGCCTATAAAAGCATGGTGCCCAAAATATTTGCTTTATCAAATATATTGACCTTCTTTGGGTATCTGTATGACTTTCCAATCATTTTTCGGAGATTCTTCCAATTTTAAAGAAAGAAATTACAAAGGAGATCAGAGTGTAGTCTGAGGCTGATGTCCAATATTTCTGGGGCCTATATACACCACAAAGAAAGAAAATAATAAAAAGAAAAGCAATGTACAGTGGTACTTGTTCCTCGACTACTTTGAAACTCATCAAATTTGTTACGCAATGCATTTTTGACACATTTCGTCCCCGTATTCATCATTTCTTTTGTACTCAAGGCACAAGTTAGAACTTGTCATTGTCGGCTGCTTTGTGACTCACTCTATTATTCCTTATGGGAAAAATTTGCTTGATACTCATCATTTTTGATACTCATTGCACCTCCCAGAGCCAATTAAGGATGAGTACCGAAGTACCACTGTATATGCAAATCTCCTGAAACTCCAGGGAGAAAATTGGAGACACAACCAATCAATTTTCCTTTCACAACCAGTCAGGCCAATGACCAGCAATCCCAACTTCCCAAGAGGTCAAAGATCCCCTTCTCCAACTTTACTGCAGCCTCAAACGGTTTAACCTGCCTACCCAAGAACCAGTTAACTCCCTTTCCAACAAAAGGTTGCTGTGCAACCTTGTCACCCCGCCATGGGCAGCCCGTTTGTAAGGTCCGTTACTCCAAGCTCTCACCAGAAGCTAGTCACACCTTTATCATCCTAATACCCCAGAGGTGTATTTGAAACTTAACATTAAGAAAACCAAGATCATGGCATCCGGCCCTCTCAATTCCTGGCAAATAGATGGGGAAGAAATGGAAGTAGTGACAGATTTTATTTTCCTGGGCTCCAAGATCACTGCAGATGGGGACTGTAGCCAAGAAATTAAAAGAAGCTTGCTCCTGGGGAGGAGGCAAATCCAGACAGCACACTAAAAAGCAGAGACATCACCCTGTCAACAAAAGTGCGTATAGTCAAGGCTATGGTCTTCCCAGTTGCAATGTACGGATGTGAAAGTTGGACCATAAGAAAGGCCGAGCGCCAAAGAATTGAGGCCTTTGAACTATGGTGCTGGAGAAGACTCCTGCGAGTCCCTTGGACTGCAAAGTGATCAAACCGGTCAGTCCTAGAGGAGATCAACCCTGACTGCTCTTTAGAAGGCCAGATCCTGAAGTTGAAACTCAAATCCTTTGGCCACCTAATGAGAAGGAAGGACTCACTGGAGAAGAGCCTAATGCTGGGAAAGATTGAGGGCAGTAGAAAAAGGGGACGACAGAGAATGAGGTGGCTGGATGGAGTCACTGAAGCAGGAGACGTGAGCTTAAATGGACTGCAGAAGATGGTAGAGGACAGGAAGGCCTGGAGGAACGTTGTCCATGGGGTCGTGATGGGTCGGACACGATTTCGCAACTAACAACAACAACAACAGAGGTAAGCCCCAAAGGCTTGGTCAATCATGCCCAGTGCACATCACTTTCCTTCCCACTAAAAGGCCACTTTGCGACCACTACAAAGAATCTGTTTTGCGGTAGGCAAGGGAGCCGCTCAAGGCCTTATGCCCTACTACAGAGGCAATCACTTTCTTATCCCTGCACAATGTGGGCAAATTTCAAAAGGGTGCTTTGAAATCAATCGGAGCAGCCCTTTTGCAATGTATATCCCCCCCCCCGCCAAGCCCCTTTCCTTATGCCCTAATGCAGGGCTCTCCAAACTTGGCAATGCTGAGAGTTGAAGTCCACAAGTCTTAAAGTTGCCAGGTTTGCAGACCCCTGCCCCAACGAAACCCCGAGCACTCTTCCTTATGCCCCAAAGAAACCGTAACCACTTCCTCACCCTCCCCGGACGCAGGTCAATTTCCTTCCCACTAAAAGGGTGTTTTGGAACCACTAGAAGCAGTCCCTTTGTAGTGTGCAAGGGACTCTCCAAGCCCCCTTCTTTATGCACGCACCCTTTTGTCAGGGCAGGTCAATTTCTTTCCCCTTAAAAGGCCACTTCGCAACCACTACAAGCAGCCCCATTGCAGTATGCAAGGGACACAGACACACACCCCTGCCCAGCCCCCTTCCTTATGCCCTAATGCAGGGGTAGGCAACCTCGGCTCTTTTATGACTCATGGACTTCAACTCCCAGAATTCCTGAGCCAGCTGGCTCAGGAATTCTGGGAGTTGAAGTCCATAAGTCATAAAAGAGCCAAGGTTGCCTACCCCTGCCCTAATGCAACCTCTGTCATTTTCTCATCCCTTCCCAGTGCAGGTCAATTCCCTTCCCAAAAAAAGGATGCTTTAAAATCACTTAGGAGGGCCCCTTTCGCAGTGTGCAAGGGATCCTCCCAAGCCCCCTTAAGCCAGGCAAGATTTGTTTTTCTTGCCACGTACAGTATATTTATACATCCAAACTAGACTGTGTTGTTTCTCTGGGCCATATTCTATTCTATTCTATAGTCTATTCTACTATTCTATTCGATATTCTATTCTATATTCTCTACTCTATTCTCTCTAGTCTATTGTATTCAACGCTAATTCTATTCTATTCAACTCTAATTCTATTCTATTCAACTCTAATTCTATTCTGTATCCTATTCTATTCTATATTCTCTACTCTATTCTCTATATTCTATTCTATTCAACTCTAATTCTATTCTATTCAACACTAATTCTATTCAATATCCTATTCTATATTCTCTACTCTATTCTATTCTATTCAACTCTAATTCTATTCTATTCTATTCAACACTAATTCTATTCTATATCCTATTCTATATTCTCTACTCTATTCTCTATATTCTATTCTATTCTATATCCAATTCTATTCTATATTCTCTACTCTATTCTCTATATTCTATTCTACTCAACTCTAATTCTATTCTATTCTATATCCAATTCTATTCTATATTCTCTACTCTGTTCTCTATATTCTATTCTATTCAACTCTAATTCTATTCTATTCTATATCCAATTCTATTCTATATTCTCTACTCTGTTCTCTATATTCAATTCTATTCAACTCTAATTCTATTCTATTCTATATCCAATTCTATTCTATATTCTCTACTCTGTTCTCTATATTCTATTCTATTCAACTCTTATTCTATTCTATTCTATTCTAATATGATTCTATTTTCTATCCTATCCCTAAGCCCCCTTCTTTATGCCCTAACGCACAGGTCTGCAACCCGCGGCTCCGGAGCCGCATACGGCTCTTTCAGCCATCTCTTGCGGCTCCCGGTCCTCTGCCATGTGCAGTCCCCCCCCAAAAAAGTGGGACTAAAAAAGTTCAACCAATCAATTCAAATATGCAGGGTAGGTGCATATCTCGCCTTGGCTCCACTCTTCAGTCAAACCCTGTTCTGCGCATGCACGCATGTACGCGCATGCACACATATTTTTTGTGGCTCCCAGTTTTTCCTTTTGTGAGGGAATCGGTTCCGAGTGGCTCTTTCACTGTTTCAGGTTGCTGACCCCTGCCCTAACGCAACCTCTGTCATTTTCTCATCCCTTCCCACTAAAAGGGTGCTTTGAAATCACTTAGGAGGAGCCCTTTCGCAAGGTGCAAGGCCGCCCCCCCCCAAAACCCCTCCCTTGTGCCCTAATCGCCAGGTTTGGAAGACCCCCCCCCCTTTTTTTTTTCCTTAGGCCCTAATGCAGGAAGCCCCCAAAGTTGGCAATTCTGGGAGCTGAAGCCCAGGAGTCTTAGAACAGCCGAGGCCCCAATGCAAGCCCAATCTCTCTTCCTCTCCCCTTGCCCAGGAGAAGCTCAATTTCCTCCTGCCACCCCCCACCCACCCACCCACCCACCCCCAAGGCTGCCCGGGGGAACAGCAGCAACCCCCGCTATACTCACGAACTTGGCTTTCTTGCTGCTGCTGCCGCCGCCGCTTCCCTCCGAGCCGAGCGCCTCCGCGGCCTGCCTGCGGGCCGGCTGGTTCTTCCCGCGAGGACCCCTCTCCATGGCGGGCTCTCCGAGAGGAGGAGGCGGCTGCTGCTGCTGCTGCGGCGGCCGAGACTCGCCCGACAAGGAATTTCCACCCCGGCTCGAATTCTCCCGCCGCTCTGGCCACGCCCCCTCCGGCGGAGACGTCGCCCAATCGCAGGGTCGCGCTTGCCGGAAGGCGGCCTCCGGATTGGGCGAGCACGGGGACCAATCGCCGCTGGCCTTAACCGTCGTCTGGGTAGGGGTGGGGTGGGGTGGAGGGGGCGGAGCCGCGGCTGACGTCACTCGCCCGCTGAGGAGTCTCCGCTTCGGCGGAGGTGACACTCCGGAGTCGCTACTCCTCGGAGTAAGGCGGGGTGTAATTCCTTTTTTTTTGGGGGGGGGGGCGGGGTGATGCCGTTGGGTGCTTCTGGCCGGTGTGGTGTAGGTCAGTCGAGTAGCGGAGGAGAGACGGGTTGCGAAACGCACAAATAGGAAGCAAACTGATTTTATTTTATTATTTATTTATTTGTTTGTTTGTTTGTTTGTTTGTTTATTTATTTATTTATTTATTAGTTTTATATACCGCCCTTTCCCGGAGGACTCAGGGCGGTTTACAGGGCATTTTAAAATCATACCAATACAAAATACAAGTTAAAAGACAAATAAAAGATTAAATTATCCCTGAAATAATCCTGATTTATTATATTTATTTAAGTTTATTTATTAAACTTCTTTGTACTATTTTATTTATGTTATTTTATTTATTTATTTAGCTTACTTGTTTTTTATATTATTTATTTATACTGTTTAAATTATTTTATGCTATTTGTTTTACTTATTTATATAATTTAACTTATTTTTATATTTGCTTATTTATAATGTATCATTATTTTTATATTATTTATTCATATAATTTAACTTATTTTATATTAATTATTTTATTTATATGTAATTTTAACATTTATTGTTATTTTTATTTATTTGTAATATTTATGTAATTTAACTTATTTATTTTTATATTATTTATATTATTTAACATTTTTATATTTATATTATTTATTTTATTTATATTTATGTTTATATTAAAAAGGGACGCAGTGGCTCAGTGGGTTAGGACGCTGAGCTTGTCGATCAGAAGGTCGGCAGTTTGGCGGGTCGAATCCCGAGTGCCGCGTAACAGAGTGAGCGCCTGTTACTCGTCCCAGCTTCTGCCAACCTAGCAGTTCGAAAGCACGTAAAAATGCAAGTAGAAAAATAGGGACCACTACGGTGGGAAGGTAACAGCGTTCCGTGCGCCTTTGGCGTCTAGTCATGCCGGTCACATGACCACGGCGACGTCCTCGGACAAGCGCTGGCTCTTCGGCTTTGAAACGAAGATGAGCACCGGCCCCTAGAGTTGGAAACGACTAGCACATATGTGCAGGGGAACCTTTACCTTTACCTTATGTTTATATTATTTCTTATATTTATATCATTTTATTTATTTACATTATTTAAATTTATACATTTCGAATCATTATTACTTTAAATTAGTATTTTTTTAAAAAAATCTTTTATCGATAAATTTCTTTGCCGCCCACCATACCTCCCCGTGGAGCTACTGTAGGCAGCTGGCCACAAGAAAAAGGAAGAGAAATGAAAAATGCCTGTATAACAGAACAGAACAAAATAATAGAACAATAACGGGAACAAGGGAACGCAACCGGAAGAGATGCATCAATATGATAACCAAATCTAAGTAGGATAAATGTATAAGGATAAATAAATGCATTTATGAAAATATGATAACACATATGTACATTTTTTTTATTGAGAGTGTCTTAATACAAAATACCAATGAAAATATTGATAGGAAAAAAGGGAAAGAAAGGGACAGAAAAATGTGAGATAAAGGGGAAGAATTTTTTAAAAAATTGACTTCCAACTTTTTTGCAGCGCAGTGAAACACTAACTAAATTTACCACCTCGACTTTTTACTGTTACATTCTTAGTAAGTACCAACCATTTCCTTAACAATCAGAAAATTCCAAAGGCAGAATTTCATTTTTCAAGCACAAAGTTTAGAAGCTGTTACCAAGTGGAAACAAAACTAGATGTATTCTTTTCTCTGATTAAAATAGTTAATTTTGCCCTCTCGGGGGTTTTTCTGATCATATTTATTATATTTATATTTATTAAATTTTTATACCACCCTTCTCCCGAAGGACTCAGGGCGGTGTACAGGGCAATAAACATTAAAAAAACAAAGTACAAAAGTTAAAAACAATTAAATGATTTATGCCCGATATATACAATAGTTAAAACCATATTAAAACCCAACCCCAAACCCATTGGGGCAGTTGACTTCTCTTTCCATTTTTGTGCATATAGGAAGTTCACCACTATACTGTATATAATATATATAATAAAGTTCCAGATTTTCTTTTAAGCTTCTTATCCAATAGTCCTAAAAGAAAAGATGCTAGTTTCTGTTTTGTTTTTATCTTAAGGATCTTCAGCACCAAAGCATGAATCTGGCCTCAATATTTGTTTGCGTTATTACAAATCCACTCAAGATGATAAAAAGTTCCTTCTTTACATTTCCAACACACATTCTGAAACATTGTTATGCATCTTTGACAATTTGTCAGGCATTAGCTGCCAACAATACATCATTTTGTAAAAGGTTAAAGCTCAGTGTAAATGTCAAAGCATTAATCCACCTGTTTTCCTATTGCTCAAGCATGATATTATACAAGTGGTCCTCAACAACAGCTCATTTAGTGGCCATTCAAAATTACAACGGTACTGAAAAATGTGACTTAGGACCGTTTTCACAATTACGACTTTTGCAGCATCCCTGTGATCAGGTGATCAAAATTCCAATGCTTGGCCACTAATTCCTATTTACAACGGTTGAAGTGTCCCGTGATCCTGTGATCACCTTTTGCGACTTTCTGACAAAGTCAACGGGAAAGCTAGATTCAGTTAACAACTGGGTTACTAATTTATCAACTGCAGTGATTTCACAAATGTGGCAAGAAAGATCGCCAAATGGGGCAAAACTTGAGAAATGTCTCAGTTAACAACAGAAATGTTACGCTCAGTTGTTGTCATATCTGTGCTCAAAATTCTTTGGCCACTGAATCATACAATGCTTTACATATTCATTTTCCAGGTTCAGGGCATCCTTCAACTGTCATAGAGCAACTGATATTAGTAGTGTTGTAATTGCCATCATGGCTATTAATCTACCACAAACACAAAACATTTGTACCTTATTTCCCTCTCAATTTGTGGCAGTAAATCACATACCTGAAATTACCTGTTGTGTAAAAGGTACAGTTATGTCATCCCAGTAAGTCATCTGTATAAAAAAGGCCTTAAGTCAGAGGTCCCCAACCTTTTGGGCACCAGGGACCGGTTCCGTGGAGAATGGTTTTTCCGTGGACCGGAGAGTGCGTGGTTTTGTGTGCTGCCTGCATCCCACGGATGGGGCTTTGCTTGTTTGTGCGGACAGGTTGCTGGCATGCCACGGACCGGTAGTGGTCCATGGACCGGGTGTTGGGGACCCCTGCCTTAAGCACTTGCACCTTTTTCTTATAGTGAAATAAAGGTAATTATATAATCATAGAAAAGTGACGCAATGGCCTAGAGGTGAAGATGTTTGCCTCCCACTCGGAAAGTTGAGAATTCAATCCTAGGCAGCAACAGATGTTTATCTGGGTGCAAAGAGAAAATATCTGCTGCCAACTCCACATAGGCATCAGGAAGGGCATCTGGCTAGTAAATGCTTAGCTCCATTTCGTCACTCCGACTCCACCTGGGTCATAAAAAGGAGAGAGAAAAATATAATCATAGGAAATTTGGATATGCAAAATGTTACATACAAGGAATGGTTGCTGGAATTGGGAATGTCTAGCCTAATGAAGAGAAGGACGAGGGGGGACATGATAGCAGTCTGCCAATATCTCAGGGGCTGCCCCAAAGAAGAGGGAGTCAAGCTACTCTCCAAAGCAAATGAAGGCAGGACAAGAAGCAACGGATGGAAACTAACCAAAGACAGAAGCAACCTGGAACTAAGGAGAAATTTCCTGACAGAACAATTAATCCGTGGAACAACCTGCCTCCAGAAGCTGTGAATGCTCCAACACTGGAAGTTGTTGGGTTTTTTTTAAGAAGAGAGTGGACATATGCAAAACAGCAAGTGCTAAGATTGGATTAGAATTAACTGTCTTAAGGAACACTTGCCAATTATCTTTGATCCAGGAAAAAAAAATGATGCGTATGTGAAGTTATTTCTACAAAAATAGACTTGGAAAGAATATCTGTTTTGTTTTTGCTTTTTTTTTTTATAACACCACATTCTGATATACCACACATTCAGTGCTAAATAGTAGACGACTGGACTTATACCAAATTTTATCACTGCTTGTCAGTTACAGGAGCCCATTTTTAATCCGCAGAACAAGTTAAACAATCTCACACATGCTGTGAGGAAAAAAGGAACATCTGCTATCCCTGATCATTACTTGACTACTCAGGTTTATACAATAATTGTTTCGTTCCATGGGCATTACGAACCTGTCACCTACCAAATATCAACTTCATGGGGGAAATCCCCACTTGCATATTTATCAAGATACCCCTTATCCCACTGAATTGCATAATTTAAAGGTCTGATCACGTTTTTGGGGAACAGCACATATTTCAAATTTTACACTCTGTTCTCTGTAGATTTCATAACTGGTGTCTCAGATGTACAAAGCAGATGGCCTTCAAAACGCATAGTTTTCATCCATTGCTGGGAGAATAAGGATAGCACTGCATAAACATTCATATGTGTCCCTTTTTTTACAACCGAAATCCATATGGCCCTGTGTTTTTAATTACTTGCGATGAGATACATAGCACTAACAGGATTATTATAAAGATTTGCATACTTATGTTACAGAATGCATGTTATGGACTGGGTTTGCCCATCTGTTTATAAGCCAGTGATTCTCAAATAGAGTAAATTACACCTTTATTTATGTTACAAACCTACTCCATTACAACAGAAATCTAATTTTGTTTGTAAATAAGAATTCTATCAACGTTTTGAAGATTGAGCTTGGTCTCAAAAGGATATATCTCATCGAGGGCTGTGAATATGTTTGCTGATAATCTAAATGAAAAAACGTTAGATTTTGAAAATCGCCATTTATATCAAAGAAAGTTCTCTGCCAAGTAATCTGAAGCAGGGATAATTAACCTGTTGGCAACTAATGAAAATATATCCTTTGGCTGGTCAATTTATTTATTTTATTTATTTTTATTACATTTATATACCGCCCTTTCCCGAAGGACTCAGGGCGGTTTACAGGGTGATTAAAAAACCCAAAAATACAAAAGTTAAAAACAAATTTTAAAAGAAATTATATGTGTCCCTGCCTAAATAAAACCCAATTAAAATAAGATTAATCCTCAGCCTGGGCCAGAGAGCTCGAAGAGCCAGGTCTTAAGAGTAATAATAATAATAATAATAGTTTTATTGTTTACATCAGAGAAACCATTCAGAAGCACACGCCATGATCTGCCCTAAAAAAAAACTCAACAGAAATAAGTTTGTCAGAAAAACAGAAAATGTGAAGAACAAAAAAGCAGCTATGACCACAAAGAAAGAATTCGATGTAGGACATTTAATCCTATTCCAGAATGTAACAATTGTTTCATTGATTAAATCGTATCAACAAGCAGAAGTCATGTTCCTTGATAAAACACCTCTTCCAAACAAACTTTGATCCTACTTTAAAACACAGTACATAAACTTAAAAAAACAGACGTTCAAATTTGATGAAGTGTCAGATCAAGCTCTCAAAAAAAAGTGTTTAGTCGTAGAATTGATAGTTAAAACTCTGAAACTAAAGGCAACTACAAATATGCTTATTTGTAGTTGCTAGCACTGATGATGTTATCTAGTTTGGGTAATGAAACATCTGCAAGAAAACAACCAAGCTCACAGACCACTAAGGACCCCTCATTTCAGTGCTGAGCTACAACTGTTCTCCTTTATTAACGAAACCAGTAACCATAAAACAGAAAAACAATCGAACGAAACCTCTGCATATTAATTTTACCTCCATGATTCTTCCCAATGTATCCTCTTCCAGCCAAATAAGTTTGAAAGGCTTTATTCTGAATAATAGCCAGGACTAGACTGAGTATCTGGAAACAGAACGTCTAAGATGTAGAAAATTCAAACTCTGTATTTCTGCTCTTCTGATCTGCTAGCAGAAGAGGCAAAGACAGAGTCACAAGACCCTTTGAGAACTGAGCGGGGTTATACCACTTTAGTGTTAATACCACTTTACAAGGCCTTGGTAAGGCCACACTTGGAATAATGCATCCAGTTTTGGTCACCACAATGTAAAAAAAGATGTTGAGACTCTAGAAAGAGTACAGAGAAGAGCAACAAAGATGATCAGGGGACTGGAGCCTAAAACGTATGAAGAACGGTTGCAGGAATTAGGTATGTCTACTTTGATGAAGAGAAGGATGAGGGGTGACATGACAGCAGTGTTCCAATATCTCAGGGGTTGCCACAAAGAAGTGGGGGGTCAACCTGTTCTCCAAAGCACCTGAGGGCAGCAATGGATGGAAGCTAATCAAGGAGAGAAGCAACCTGGAACTAAGGAGAAATTTCCTGACAGTTAGAACAATTAATCAGTGAAACAACCTGCTTCCAGAAGTTGTGAAAGCTCCAACACAACAATAGGTCAAGACGGTTAGTCTATTTTAACTATCTGGAATATGTTATCTTTCATGGTTGGGTTAATAAAAGTCTTTGTGTTGTGAAAAAGTAAACAATAATAACTCTTATTTTCTACACAGTGAAGCACTGGTTGCAAATGCAATCAGCTCTGTGATAAGTGCTATGCTACACAAGGTGATGAAAACAGTGTTCTGCTTAACAGTAGGATACTTAAATCCTACTTGAACAAAATGGTAGTAACTGTGATTCTCCTCTGCACAGAGGTCAGACGGTTATTAAGAAGAAAAGGGTCCACAGGAATGTATGAGCTGAAGAATAATAAGCTTGCTTTCTTTACTTCAGAAACAGGAATGTTGCAAAATATTGCAATAGCAATTGACATTTGGTCCGTGACGTTGCTTCATTTAGTGGATACCTTTGAATGCTGAAACAAGATAAACTTCAGAATGCAAGGTAAAGCTGAAAAAGCCAAGGCACGGTGTCAGTCCAAAAGCAAGGCAAGATTCACAACGACCAGAAAACACACACCTAGGAAATGAACACGTTGTTCCTAGCATCCCTTCCATCTGTCTGCTGTGCTAAATAGCCAGCTTCTGGTGCAGCCCATCAAGAAGGGCGAGGCTTTCTTCTCTCAAGTAGTCTGGCTGACTTTCTCTGCTCCTGACTTTTTTTACATGTTGTCAGTGCAGAATGTAGATCCATTACCTCCTCACTGACTGGCTGCAGTTGCATGCTTTCCCCATCTAAAGCCTCAGGGCTGTCCTTCTGCAGCTGCGCTTCAGCCAAATCCTTCTCAACGGCAGCTTGGAGCCATTAACCAACCCCCCTCCAGAGGTGCCTGGAACCGATTTATCTTCCTCCGAGCTGACATCTAGAGAGGTATCTGGAGAAGCATCTTGAGGAGCCATCACAACCGGGTGCCAAATTTCCAAACTTCAATCACATGACCAAGGGATGCTGCAGCAGTCGTTAAGTGTGAAAAAGGGTCGTAAGTCTGAACAGTCATTAAACAAAGCTGTTGTAAATCGAGGACTGCCTGTATTCCCAGAATGCTGCTGCACCAAACACTAAGGAGATACCACCAGGTCTGGTTCTAGATTTTTTTTGGGGGGGGCAAGCAAAAAAAGTCATATCCTGGTTTATATCAAAGCTATAGCATTGAGATATAACTTTCAAAATCCCTGATCAGTTGAAAAGAAACTTTGGGCCGGAACACAAAGAGCATGTGCGTTAGTCCGACAGGATTTTAATGCTGAAATTATTGTCAAGAAAAATCAAACACTCTACGTGTGTGTGTGTGTGTGTGTGTGTGTGTGTGTGTGTGTGTGTGTGTCAGACCGAGACAGAGCGAGAAGAAAATCGTTTGATAATACTTCTAGGCTTTGAGGAAGATAAATTGCTTCTATTTCACTACAAATAAGGGTTCATGTAATACCTACTTGAACATCAAGGCACTTTGACATCCATATAAGTAAGTTCTCCCTCCCAGAAAAGGTACTGTCTAGTCAAAGATAGGATGGCAAGGGAGAATCTAAAGAAAGTCAGCTATCTAGAAAACAGTAAGATAAATTAACTCAAAAGCCCCCCCAAAAAAAACCTTCACAGATCGCCACTGAGCCTGATGTGTACAATTCAAACTTTTTGTATTGACTGGTTTTGTAGTAGGCCCATGTACTTAACTAATTCATATGTATTTATAGTCTTCTGCCCCTGTGAATGCTTGCTTTAAGATAATGTGCAGTTTTACCGTATCAAGCTGACAACTAGGGCTCTTTTGCCGGTGAACAAAGGTTTCATTGTTCTGCCAGTTCTGAAGTAAATGATAAAAATTATAAACTAATTTGCATCGCAGGCGATTAGAAAATTATCCCTTTATCCTTATTAATATATTTGCCCTTCCTAATTATAAAGATTTAAATCTGTCTTGAGGAACTTCATACAGAAATACTCCTCAGTACAAACTATGCATTAAGCTCACTTTTGAAAAGACATTTGCATAATGGAACAAAGAAGACAAATTGCTTCTATTTAATAATAGCTAGTTTTAGAAGCATATCTTTACTAAAACTGAAGTCACTGGGACGAAACATTCTTCCCGAACTTGATGAAGAAACTTCATTAGGAGTTGTTATTTAAAAGGTACTAGTCCACATGAAGAAAGAAAAAGGCATTCCAGGGTCCAGCCAGCACCCATTTGGAAAAGGAATTTGAGTAGGGGTAGGC
Organism: Vipera berus; assembly: GCF_964194415.1. Classification (NCBI taxonomy): domain Eukaryota; kingdom Metazoa; phylum Chordata; class Lepidosauria; order Squamata; family Viperidae; genus Vipera; species Vipera berus. Next base: position 116,704,110 of record NC_138206.1, on the reverse strand, counting down.
AACACAGTTGAGTCAATAGAAATAGGAATAAGAATAAGAAAAGAATAGAATAGAATAGAATAGAATAGAATAGAATAGAATAGAATAGAATAGAATAGAATAGAATAGAATAGAATAGAATAGAATCTTTGTCACTTTAATCAGCATACATTAAAATGAAATTTTGTTGCATTCAACTCTCAAAAAATACCATTATGCATATACCCCCCATACACACACACACATATGACCAGTGGTGGGATTCATATATGTGAACAACCAGTTCTCTGTGTGGATGCTGCTTCCAGAAGTCCATTTTGGGCCTGGGCAACAAAAAATTAGCTACTGGTTCTGCCGAAGTGGTGCAAACCAGCTGAATCCCACCATTGCATATGACACAGATAAACTTCACAGTCTAGTTTCAATGTATATTATCTGGACCCGTACCAATCGGGTTTCAGGCCCGGGCACAGCACGGAGACGGCATTGGTCGCTCTGGTGAATGATCTCTGGCGGGCTTGGGACAGGGGTTGCTCCTCTGTCCTAGTCCTATTAGACCTCTCAGTGGCTTTTGATACCATCGACCATGGTATCTTGCTGCGGCGTCTCGGGGTTGGGAGTGGGAGGCACTGTTCTTCAGTGGTTCTCCTCCTACCTTCTGGGACGCTCACAGTCGGTGTTGGCAGGGGGGCAGAGGTCGACCTCGAGGCCTCTCGTTTGTGGAGTTCCTCAGGGGTCGGTCCTCTCGCCTCTCTTGTTCAACATCTATATGAAGCCGCTGGGTGAGATCATTCGTGGTTTTGGGGTTGGGTATCATCAATATGCTGATGATACCCAGCTCTTCATCTCTACCCCAAACCACCCCAGTGATGCCCTCAATGTGATGTCCCGTTGCCTGGAGGTGGTTCGGGTCTGGATGGGGAGAAACAGGCTTCGACTCAACCCTGACAAGACTGAATGGCTGTGCGTGCCAGCATCTCGGGAAATTCAGATTATTCCATCTCTAATCATGGGGGGTGAGATATTACCCCCCGTAGATAGGGCTCGCAACATGGGTGTCCTCCTAGACTCACAGCTCTCTTTGGAAGATCATATAGGAGCTGTGACTAGGGGGGCCTTCGCCCAGGTTCGCCTGGTGCGCCAGTTGCGGCCCTATCTGGACCGGGATGCCTTGCGCACAGTCACTCATGCGCTCGTGACCTCTCGTTTGGACTACTGCAATGCTCTCTACATGGGGCTGCCCTTGAGGACTACTCGGAGGCTTCAGCTGGTGCAGAATGCAGCCACGCGAGTGGTGGTGGGGGTTTCCCGATACTCCCATGTAACACCTCTACTCCGCGAGCTGCATTGGCTTCCGGTTGCCCTCTGGGTAAGATTCAAAGTGCTGATAATGACCTATAAAGCCCTAAATGGCATGGGTCCGGATTACTTACGGGAGCACCTGCTGCCGGCATCGACTTCCCTTCGTCCAGTGCGCTCCCACAGAGAGGGCCTCCTTAGGGTGCCGTCGGTCAAAGAGTGTTGACTGGCGGCCCCCAGGGGGAGGGTGTTCTCTGTGGGCGCGCCAGACCTTTGGAACCATTTACCGGTGGAGCTCCGGATGGCTCCCGACCTTCGCTCCTTCCAACGTGACCTAAAAACATACTTATTTGAACAAGCCGGCCTGGTCTGAAGGGTTGGGGTATTTTAATATTAACTGTATTAATTTTATTGGAATTGGGCTGTATTATTTAATTCTTTTTTTAACTTTTGTACATTGTATTTTTACTGTATTTGCCCTGTACACCACCCTGAGTCCTTCAGGAGAAGGGCGGTATAGAAATTAAATAATAATAATAATAATCATCATCATCATCATCATCATCATCATAATAATAATTACTATTATTATTATTATTATTATTATTATTATATACTTAGCCAAAACAAAAAAGAATCCTATGAATTTACAAACGCATAAGGAACAAAGCTGTTACAGAATCTAGTAGTCCTGCTATAAATACTTCAAAACCACCTCGCAGAGGGGAGCAACAGAAACAGACCGTGAAGTGGGTGTGTGGAGTTTCTAACGATGCTCTGAGCTCTAAGCACATATTAGCTCTTATAAGCAGCATCCTGAATAATTGGAAATGAGCTTCCTATGATCTTCTCAGCTGTCCTCACCACTCTCTGTATGGACCTTCTATCTGAGGCTCTGCTACCACCAAACCAAACAGTGATGCAGTTCGTTAAAATGCTCTCAATCGTTCCTCTGTTAAAAGAGCAGGACAGAAGGACGAAGATGTGATCTCATCGGACGCGGGAAATGCAAATGCTGGTTTGCCCGCTTCACTAAAGAAGAGACCAATTCAAATGGTTAGTTATCTGCATGCCCAGGTACTTAATATTATTGACCACCTCCACAACTGCAGCCTTGATACAAAGTGGAGTGTGACCATGCTGTCTCTTTCTAAAATCAACAACGATCTCCTTTGTTTTATTAGCATTTATTAAAGCGCAGAGGTGGTGCTTTACTTCCTGGTTAGTGATTGAGTGGGCTCCCAAGTTGCAATAAAAAATATAGGTCCATTACTCATGAGAGCACGCCTAGGTGAAAGTTGTTGTCATATAAAAGGATGTAGAAATGATCTTGGGGAATGAAGGAAGGAACCATTACGAAAGGAAAAACTGCAACACAATCCTGAGAATTTTTTTTAAAAAAACAAACAAACGTGAAGGGGGAAAATCACAATATCTGTGCCTTGATTTTTGTCAGCTATAAAATGGGACAGGCAGAAAATCTGATACGCTTTCAATATTCTGTTATTATAGGGTCGCCTGCTTGAGCAGGGGGCTGGACTAGAAGATCTCTAAGGTCCCTTCCAGCTGTATTCTGATTGGTTGAAGCTAATATACCATGAAGGCTTACTGAGTACCAGAGAGACCAAAATAGACTGCAGGAAAGACCAAATAAAGAATAGAAATGAGACATTACAAGGCAAAGGATTATATGGCCAGGAGATTTTAAAAAAATAGCAAGGAAAGAGGATAATAAGACTTGCCAAGAGCAGGAAAGTTGAAGAAAGAGAGAGAAGAGCTTATTTTCCCTATCCAAGACCAAGCTTTAAGACCAAATGCATACAAAGCCAGAATTTGGAAGAAGGCAACAGACAGCAAATGCAAAGAATGTGAAGAAATAGTAGACCAACTAGCTAGCTCAGGGGTCTTCAGACTTGGCTCTTTTATGACTTGTGGACTTCAACTCCCAGAATTCCTCAGCCAGCATGCCTGGCTGAGGAATTCTGGGAATTGAAGTCCACAAGTCATAAAAGGGCCAAGTTTGAAGAGCCCTGAGCTAGCTGCTACAAGAAGATTGCACAGACTACTGTACAAACAACAGCCTAGCAAAGTAGCAACAATGGTGCATTGGAATATCTGCAAGAAATAATGTTTGCTTGCAAGCAAAAACTGATGGCACTACAAATCAAACAGCTGTGGCAAAAGAAAGCAAAGGTAGTACCAGTAATAATAGGTTTGTTGTTAGTTGCAAAGTCATGTCCGACCCATGGGGACCCCATGGACAATGTTCCTCCAGGCCTTCCTGTCCTCTACCATCTTCTGGAGTGCATCTAAGCTCACGCCTACTGCTTCAGTGACTCCATCCAGCCACCTCCTTCTCTGTCGTCCCCTTCTTCTCTTGACCTCAACCTTTCCCAGCATTAGGCTCTTCTCCAGTGAGTCCTTCCTTCTCATTAGGTGGCCAAAGTATTTGAGTTTTAGCTTCAGGATCTGGCCTTCTAAAGAGCAGTCAGGGTTGATCTCCTCTAGGACTGACCTGTTTGGTTCAGGTAGACAAGGACTCAGAGTGGTTCACAATGGAAAGAGTTTATTCAATACACATAAGTCAACTGTCAACTGTCAAATGTTTCAAGCTTTTATAGTAGAACTGTTTAAACTGTAACCAATCATCAATCGCTATTTTCCCGCTTCTTTGCTACTTTAACCAATGGTTGCACCCGAATCTCCCGCTTCAAGAACCTACTTTTGCAACCTGCTATTTTACATGTTTGCAACTATTTACAGACACAACAGACCGGTTTGATCGCCTTGCAGTCCAAGGAACTCGCAGGAGTCTTCTCCAGCACCATAGTTCAAAGGCTTCAATTCTTTGGCGCTCAGCCTTTCTTATGGTCCAACTTTCACCGCCATACATTGCAACTGGGAAGACCATAGCTTTGACTATACACACTTTTGTTGACAGGGTGATATCTCTGCTTTTTAGTGTGCTGTCTAGATTTGCCATGGCTTTCCTCCCAAGGAGCAAGCATCTTTTAATTTCTTGGCTACAGTCCCCATCTGTGGTGATCTTGGAGCCCAGGAAAATAAAATCTGTCACTACCTCCATTTCCTCCCCATCTATTTGCCATGAATTGAGAAGGCCAGATGCCATGATCTTGGTTTTCTTAATGTTTAGTTTCAACCCAACTTTTGCACTCTCCTTCTTCACTCGCAACAAGAAGCTCTTTAGTTCCTCTTCACTTTCTGCCATTAGAGTGGTATCATCTGCATATCTTAGATTGTTGATATAATAATAGGTACCTTGGGTGAAATACCCAAACAACTGGAGCATCTCTTGAACACCATCGGCGTTGATAAAATCACTGTCAGTCAATTGCAAAAGACAGCTTTTCCTGAAAACAACTTACATCCTGTGGCAATAACTTTAACGTCACGAAACGTCAACATCTGCCAATCCCAGATCCTTGGGAAGGACTCAATAAGGTAGATAAAACTGTCTTCCTTTTATTATCTGGCACACTGGGACTGTAGGGTATATAAATGAATATATTGATCGAAAATAAGTAAGCAAATCAGCACATGAACATGCATATCCTACCTTAGGTTCTAAGAATGTGAGAATAGATTACTAATGTTGCAACAAAAACTATTCTTTTACTGTTTCTCCTACCCTACTTAAATCAGTTTAATAGAGAGGGGGTTTTTTCCCCTTGATTTTTCTGAGTGAGGAAAATTTGATACTACGCTTGCAGACAAATACAAGATTTTTATCTGTAGGTTTCTTGTGTGCATGTAATTGTTTATCTTAATCATCCTACGGTTTTTCTAATCTTTTTGGCTTCAATAAATGCGAAAGAAAAGGATCATGAGAAAACCACTCCTGGAAGACTTTTGAAGACGTTCTGAAAGATTGAAAAGCTGCAAGATTAGGAAAAACCTAAAGCTCTTTTTCAGCATCATACATTGTGTTGTTTGTAATCTCTCAGCTGGTGCAAAATCAAAGATAGTCAAAAAGTAAATATCGATCTACAGGTCCATAAATTTACTCCTGGGTACAGATATTTCTGATTCTCAGCTGTTCGTTCTAGAACTAAACTGGATTCTTCCCACCTGTACTCTAGGTAATGTTGCTAAAAAGTTTAATTTTAAAAACAGTTTAGGATCTATGTCCTGAGCTCCAGCAGTGTCTGATGGATATAGGTTGCTATTATAATAAAAAGTAGATCCCCCAAAATTGAAACCTGTCCACTCTTGATGTATTACTCTTTATTATTAAATGTGATCATAAGCCAGTCATTGTCTTTGGTGTAAGTAGCTAATGATGCTATTGTTGTGATTTGGTGTCAGCCTGTGCTCCCAGCAGCTGAGTCTGAGGAATCTGAGGAGGAGGAAGAGGGGTTTGGAGAGCCTCCGGTGTCGGAGGGAGGCTCTGATGCACTGCAGGACTCTCAGCCTGGCCCCTCCAGTCGTGTTCCTCATGAGGCTCAGCTGTGTGAGGAGGAGGTGTCGGACTCAGAGGAGTCACAGCTGAATCTGTTCAGAGACGCTAGAAGCAGAAGGCAATCCAGCAGAGCAGAGCAGAGCAGAGAAAATTAATGAGGCAACTCAGTGAAAGGAGGAGAAGGAATTGAGAAGCCACGCCTTGGGACAGAAAACAAAGGGGGAAGGTGTAGGTGGTGTTGGTTGCTGAAGGCAACTGTCCGGAGACATTCAAAGAGAATCCTGGTCTGTTCTTGTTTGGTTCTGATAGACGAGGACTCAGAGTGGTTTAACAATGAACGAGTTTATTGAATACACAAAGTCAACTGACTAACTGTCAAATGTTGCAACCTTTTATATGAGAAGTGTGTGAACTGTAACCAATCAATGGAGCCTATTTTCCCGCTCCTAGGTTATTGCAACCAATGAATGCACCTTAATTTCCCGCTCTAAACCCTGCTATGCTGCAATCTGTTTGCAATCTGTTAAGTACCTTGTTAATAACTATTTACATACACAACACCCCTTACCCCCCAGTTGATGTTATTTCTTTACAAAATCCTTTAAATATTTTGGTGGCCTATGTATTCTAGAAGGGTATCTGTTATTCTGGCAGCTAGGGACCTCTCTTCCTGATTGATTGCTTGGCTGCATGTCACTATTGGACCTGGGCTCTGGGTTGCTAGGCTCTGAAGTTTCTCTGCTGCTGTTTTGTGTATTAGTTGGTGTTTGAAGATCAGCGGTCACTGGCCTACTTCGCAGGGGTACCTCCCAGTCAATTTGACTAAATTGATGTTGTTGTTGTTGGGCACCAGGGGATGAGATGTTTTGCCATTCCTCTACCGCACTTCCTAGCATGTTGTTATCCCTGAATCTGGATGTACTGTTTCCCCCCAATATACTTTGGTCCCCCTCTACTGGCAAGCATCCACTGGATCTCTTCCTCAGCTGATCTATGTGTCTTTTACAGATCCTATTCCCTTCCCCCTCAATAATGTACGATAGGGGGCCTAAGATGTCAGTCACCACCCCGGGAATCCATTTATCCCCTTGGCCGTAGTTCCTGGCCCAGATCAAATCCCCCACTTTAAATGTTCTGTTAGGAATGTCCAATTCAGTGCTTGATTGAAGTCTGTCAGGGTGTAATCTGTCCAATTTGGTAGTCAGTTTCCTGCCCCACCTCATTTCAGCTGGACTTTTCCCTGTAGCAGAACATGGGGTCGTGTGTTGGGCCAACAAGAACTCGGCCAGTCTCTGATGCCAGTCGCCCCGAATGATTCTTTTTAAAGCGTCCTTCGTGGTCCGCACGTTCCGTTCAGCCAAGCCGTTGGTGGATGGGTGGAAGGGTGCTGATGTCTTATGCTTAATCGAGTTGGCCTTGAGGAAATCCTGAAATTCAATAGATGTTAATTGTGGCCCATTATCAGACACAATTAAATCCGGCAACCCATGAGTGGCAAAGAGGCCCCTTAATGCCTGTATTGTTCTCCCTGAAGTTACTGAACTGACTGGTACTACCTCTAGCCATCTAGAGAAGCTGTCAACCACTACTAGAAATGTTAACCCTTGGAAAGGTCCAGCAAAATCAATATGAATCCTGGACCAAGGATTCCTAGCTAACTCCCACTTATGCGTACGGATGTGCTGTTGTTCAGGCCTAGAACGTTGGCACAGATGGCAATTGGCAACACATTCCTCAATGTCGTTGTCCAGTCCTGGCCACCACAAGTGACTCCTAGCCAACGCCTTCATCCGTACTATTCCAGGGTGTCCTTCATGTAATTCTAGTAAAATAGCTGATTTGTGAATTCCTGGAATAACCACACGATTTCCCCAGAGTAAGCATCCCAAATGAACTGATAATTCATCCTTCCTTCTAAAATAGGGCCTGTATTTTTCGTCCGGGTTGGCATTTGGCCACCCGCTCATGACCCAGGCCAATACTCTCTTTAAGGTGTGGTCCTTATTTGTTGCCTCAGCTATGTCTTTAGCAGTTAGGGGTAAATCAGGAATATCCTGTAGGGACATTATTTGTCCCACAGGTGCAGGGTCCTCCTCTGTTATGCTTAGGGGCAATCTGCTAAGGGCGTCAGCGTGTCCCATGTCCTTGCCCGGTCTGTATTGGAGGGAAAATGAGTATGCTGAGAGGAAAATGGACCACCTCAGCATTCTGGGCGACATAATTTGGGGAGTCTGTTTATCCGTGGTAAACAGTCCCAACAGGGGTTTGTGGTCAGTCAGTATGGTGAAGTTCCTACCATAAAGGTAGTCATGGAACTTTTTTACTCCTGCCACTATTGCTAATGCCTCCCTGTCTATCTGAGCATAATTCCGCTCTGCCTTGGTTAGTGTCCGGGAATAATATGCAATGGGTCTTTGTATTCCTTGGTTGTCTAAGTGGCTGATCACAGCCCCTACACCATAAGGCGAAGCATCGCACGCCAGATAAATTGGTTTGTTTTCTATAAAGTGGGTTACAGTTGATTTACTGGAAAGAATGTCTTTTTTTTTATTGAAAAGTTTTAAAAATACAGTTTTCCTTTAAAAAACCCCCTTCCCCCTCCCTCCTCCCCTCCCTACCTCCCCCCTTCCCCCCCCTCCCCCCCTCCCTCCTCCCCCCCACCTCCCCCTAACCCCCCTCCCCCCCCCGGACTTCCCAGAGCTAAATACAAGGTATATATATATAAAAAAGCAATCATAAACAACCATATACTAACAACTATAAATTCTAAAATCCCTCACTCTCTAACTTATATAGGATCAAACAAAACTTAGCATTATTAAATATATATAGAAGACAAAATAAAAAAAGAAAAAAGAAAACGAAAGAAGACTTATTCAAATGCTAGATAAAACTTCTTGACCCTATACTTATTCTGGATAAACTCAATCCATTTTCTCCATTCCATAATATAATGTTCTTGCGAGTAATCTTTCAAATAGGCCGAAATCTTCGCCATCTCTGCCAAGTCGGAAACCTTTAAAATCCACTCTTGTATAGTCGGCAGTTCCTCTTTCTTCCAATATTGACCTATCAAAAGTCTTGCTGCCGTAACTAAATTCAACATCAACTTAGAGTCCACAACTGTAGCGTCAACAATTATTCCCAACAAAAAAAATTGTGGACAAAACTTTATCCTCCGTTTAAAAATCTTCTGCATATTCCACCAGACTTTTATCCAAAAAGCCTTGACCTTTTTACATGTCCACCATATGTGAAAATATGTTGCCTCTTCATCACCACACCTCCAACATTTAGGCTGATAATTCGGATACATACTTGCAAGCTTTTTAGGATCTAGATGCCATCTATAAAACATTTTGTAAAAGTTCTCTCTTAAACTTTGAGCTTGAGTGAATTTTACATTCCTCACCCAGATCTTTTCCCACGTGTCCATTGTAATAACTTCCTGAATGTTTTGGGCCCATTTTATCATACAATCCTTAACAAGCTCTGTTTCTGAATCGATCTCTATCAATGCAAGATATATCCGTTTAATATGTGCTGGTCCTTGATTTCTAATTTGCTTTATCAAATTTTCATCAGTCGTTGCAAATCCATTTTTTTGGTCTTCTTTCCACCTGGCCTGTAACTGAATATATTGAAACCAAGTCTGAACAACCTTCTCTTCTCGCAAGAAACTATATGATTTCAAGCACCAAATATTCCTTTCCAAACTTAAAATTTCCTTGTAAGTAGTCTCATCATGTTTGAAACCAGCATGTATATTTTCTATTGCGTGTTTTGGGATTGCCCACAATGGTATCTTGCTGCTTAACTTATGTCTATACTTCTTCCAAACTCTCAGCAATGCCTGTCTTAAAATATGCATCCTAAACACAGTATCTACCTTCTTATCATACACCAAATATGCATGCCAGCCAAACAACAGATCATGGCCCTCAAGATTTAATAACCTCGATTGTGTCAAATTAATCCAATCACTTATTCCTACTAGTGCAGCAGCTTCATAATATAATTTAAAATTAGGCATTTTAAGGCCACCTCTCTCACAAGTATCCTGCATAATCTTAAGTTTAACTCGTGGCTTTTTCCCTGCCCACACAAATTTATTGATACCACGCTGCCATTCCTCCAAGTTAGAGTCTTTCTTAAGAATCGGTATCATTTGAAATAAGAATAAAAATTTGGGCAGGACATTCATTTTCACTGCTGCAATCCGTCCCAACAAAGACAATTGCAATTTTTCCCAACTCTCCAGTTCTTTTTGAATTTTCCCCCATAACTTTTCATAATTATTTTTATATAGCTTTGTATTAGAGGGCGACAAAATCACCCCCAAATATTTAACCCTTTTAACAATCTCAAATCCAGTTAATCCTTCTAGGAGAGCCTTCTGCGAAACTGTCATATTTCTAGCCAAAATTTTAGTTTTCTGTATATTTACTTTAAATCCAGAAACCTTCCCATATTGTGTTATTATCTCCATCAGGTCCACAACAGAGTTCTCTGGCTGGGTCACTGTAACAACCAGATCATCTGCAAATGCTCTCAATCTGTAATCCTGATCTCCAACTTGTATCCCCTTAATTTTTTCCGAATTCCGAATCTTAACCAATAATATCTCTAATGTTAATATAAATAACAAGGGCGATAGCGGACAGCCTTGCCTTGTGCCCTTCTCAATATTACATACTGTTGTCAAACTATTGTTAACTATAATTCGGGCAGTTTGTTTTTGGTATAATGCCCTAATCGATTGTAAAATTTTTTCCCCAAAATCCATTTTGTCTAAAACTTTCAACAAAAATTGCCAGTTCAATTGATCAAAAGCCTTTTCAGCATCTAAAAAGATTAGCGCAGCAGAGATCTGGTTGTGCCTTTCCAAAAACTCTAACACATCAACTATATGTCTCACATTAGTTTTCATTTGTCTTCCACTAATAAACCCCGTTTGGTCCCCATGAATCACCTGTTGCAGAACCCTCATCAGTCTATTAGCCAAAACCTTAGCAAATATCTTATAATCTGTATTTAAAAGCGATATCGGTCTGTAATTTTTAACTAAAGTAGCATCCTGGTCTTCCTTCGGAATCAAAGAGATAAAAGCTGTTCTCCAAGACGGGGGCACCTTTCCCCCCCTCTGGATTGTCTGGAACAGTTCCTTTAACGGTTTTATCATCTCTAATTGTAAGTTTTTATAATAGGCCGCAGTCAAGCCATCAGTGCCTGGTGCTTTATCCACCTTCAGTTCCTTAATAGCTGTAAAAATTTCTTCTTCTGTAATCAGTTGGTTAATCCCCTCTTTTTGTACTTGCGTAAGAACCGGGATGCTAGCCTTCTCCAAATACGTATCAATATCTTTTGCATTAATGTCCTCTTTAGTATATAATTTCGAATAAAAATCCACAAAGGCATCCTTAATAAGATTCTGTTGATACACAACCCTTCCTTTATGCTCAATCTTATCTATATTAGATGCCCTTTGTTTTTTCCTCAGTCTATAAGCCAACCATCTGCCTGGCTTATTAGCATTGCAAAAAGTATTATGCCTAGCAAACCGCAGATTGGTCGCCACTTGATCAGCCATTAATTTATCAAATTGTCCTCGTAACAGTCTAATAGCCTCCTTGATCTTCACCTCCTCTGGGTTCAAAATCAAAGCCTTTTCTTTTTCCTTTATTTCATTCTCCAGTTCTTTCCTTCTAGTTTCCACTGCACGTCTATGTCTATTATTCATATATATCAACACCCCTCTCATATAGGCCTTGCTAGCATCCCAAACCATATCCATAGAGGTACCCTTATTCATATTCATCTCAAAAAAATCCTTCATCCGCTGTTTGCATTCTTCCACATTTCTCTGATTTCTAAACAAATTCTCATTTACGCGCCATGAGCGTCTATCTCCTCTTTCCTTATCAATCTCCAACCACACTGGACTGTGATCAGAGATAATTCTTGCGCAGATTTTCACCTTTTTAGTTCTCAAAAGAAGATCATTAGTCAACAAAATAAAATCAATCCTCGAAAAAGATTGGTGTCTATCAGAATAAAATGTATAATCCTTCTCCCGCAAATGTCTCTCACGCCAAATATCTCGCAATTCCAGGTCATCCTTCATTTCAAAAAAAGATTTAGGCAGTCTAGCGTGACTTGGAATGTCTTTTAACGTTTGGAAACTCACTTTGTGTTTGTTCTGCCATTGCCAGGGAGTCTTCTTATCTAAGAGTCTGTGGAGGGGTTCTGCAATGGCAGCCTTGTGTGGTACAAACGTGTGGTAAAAATTTACCAAGCCAAGGAAGGCCTGTAGTTCCGCCTTGTTCCTTGGTTCAGGGGCCCATTTTATTGCTTTAATTTTGTCAGGGGTAGGGTGGATTCCACTTTTGTCAATCCTGAACCCCAAAAAATCAGTGGGTTTAACCCCTATACTACATTTTTCCTTTTTTAGTTTCAATCCAGCCCTCCTAAATCTGCCCAGTACCTGTTCCAGCCGCTCTACTAACATTTCTTCATCTTTTCCAGCTATCAGGACATCATCAAAGTAAGGGCATACACCAGGTATGCCCTTTAAGGTCCTCTCCATCACTTCTTGGAAGATGCCTGGAGCAGCTGCAATACCAAATTGCAGTCTGTGGACCCGGAACGCCCCCTTGTGGGTAACTATCGTCTGTGCTTCTGCAGCCTCTTCAGAAACAGTCAACTGTAAGTACGCATGCGCCAAGTCTAACTTGGCAAACATGGCGCCGTCCTGGATCGTCGCGAGGACCTGCTTCACCGTCGGGACCGGGTAAGCATGCTTTTTCATTCCAATGTTCAGGGTGGCTTTGTAGTCAGCGCAGATTCTCACATCCCCATTGGGTTTTAGGGGTGTGACAATCGGCGTTTCCCACAAACCACCCTCAACAGGTTCTAATACCCCTTGGCCTACAAGCCGGTCGAGCTCGGCCTCGATTTTTCCCTTTAAGGCGAAAGGTACCCTTCGGGCCTTAAGCCTGATTGGTTTTACTGAGGGGTCTAGGTTAAATTTAATTGGGGGCCCTTTGTACTTTCCCAAAGATCCATCGAATACGTCTGCAAATTCATTGCAGACTGATTCGAGGGTCTTCTTCTTAATCACTGAATTTATCCCCCCAATCCAAATGCCCAGGGCAGGGAACCAGTTAAGTCCAATTAAACTAGTCCTATGTCCCTCCGTAACAATTAATTCTAAGACCCCCTTAAATCCCTTAAATTTAACGTTAAGGCTGGTCTTCCCTTTTATTTTTATGGGGCTTTTTTGGAAGTCAGTTAATTGAATATTTGTTGAACTAAGTGGAATTCTTCTTCCACTTATTTGTTCAATCCTCTCAAGGGTTTCAGTGGAAATTATTGACACTGAAGCCCCTGAGTCAATTTCCATTCTGCAAGGGACCCCTTGCAGCTGGACTGTAATTTTTAATTTTCCTATTGGAAAATTGTGACTTTTCCCCTGTCTCCTCCGGTTGACTCGCGCCACCTCCCCTAGATTTGGGAGTTTAACCCGGGGTTTAGGGGTCTCCTTGCCACTGAAATTAGGGGTTACCTTACCCTCAGGCCACACATCGACTTCGTGAAGGCGGTTGTCGCGAGCACGGCTCCTACAGATGGCCTGGATGTGGCCGGTCTTGCCGCATGCCCTGCATTTTGCGGTTCGGAATCGGCAAGAGGCGCGGGGATGGTTGCCGCCACAGCTGCCGCACCGGTTCTGGTTGTCGATGTCTCGCGGTTTGGTTGCGGTGTCCCTCCATGGTCGTTGTGCCCCCGTCGCTTGTCTTTGCGGAGTTGCGGTTTGTTGACGGTGGGCAGGTTCAGGCCCTTCACTTCTGGGTTGTCTTGGCGCCAATTTTCCGAATCGCCTGGAGACTTCAGCGATATCTTCCTCCCACTGCTGGTCCACCTCCCCGCAGTCCACATAGCCCTCTTGGTTGATCTCGGACGTTGCTGCCATGCTGCTGCGGGGGGGGTCGCGATACCCGGTTGACTCGTAAGTTAAAAGTTCGTCGATCACTTCCTGTAAATCGCCGGTGGGTTTGGCGATTATTCTGTTTTGTAGCTGCTCATCACGCAAGCCCAGTACTACTCGGTCCCGAATTCTAATTTCTAAATTATCGTATTTACACCGTACTGCGGCTTCCCTGACGGCAGCGACAAACTTTTGTATGGATTCTCCCGGTCTCTGGTTCCTCTTCTCAAAGATGCGCCGCCAGAAGAGCTCGGATCTCCTGGGTGTAAAGTGGACCTTTAGTTTGGCTAGGAGGTCGGCATAAGGCACGCTTGAGACCGGTTGCGGTTGACACAGTCCGACAGCGATTCGGTAAACCGGTGTGCCACAAATCGTTAGTAAAGCTGCCGCTTTTTTACGGTCGTCAGGAACCCTTCGACTTGTCCGATGTATTCTTCCCAATCCTCGGGGAAGTTTGGGTCGAATTCCTTCAATGACCCGATTTGCGCCATTCGGAGAATTTTTTTTTTTTATTCTGCTGCGGCCGCTCGGTTGACTGTGACTCGTTCTGAATTTGCCGCCTTTGCGCGACAATTCCGCCGATTCTCTGGTCTTCTGTCTATCCCACCTTCGTCGCCAATTGTTTGGTTCTGATAGACGAGGACTCAGAGTGGTTTAACAATGAACGAGTTTATTGAATACACAAAGTCAACTGACTAACTGTCAAATGTTGCAACCTTTTATATGAGAAGTGTGTGAACTGTAACCAATCAATGGAGCCTATTTTCCCGCTCCTAGGTTATTGCAACCAATGAATGCACCTTAATTTCCCGCTCTAAACCCTGCTATGCTGCAATCTGTTTGCAATCTGTTAAGTACCTTGTTAATAACTATTTACATACACAACAGTTCTTGCTAATTTGTTTGACTCTTGTTTGACTCTTTTTGGATGTTTTGAATCATGTATTTTTGGTTGAAGAAAATATTCTGCTGCTTTTTTTTTTGAAAGACTTTATTATTTGGAACTGTAAATAAATTTGGGTTGGGTTTTTTCCAGCCTATTGATTGTTAAAAGGAAAGAGGGGTTGTCCCTGACACACAAACAGGGCCGGTCGTAGGCTGGAACAGAACAGCTATCCGATTGCAAGATGCAAACTCCATTGCATTAAATCCATGCTGTAATGCGCCTCTATTTCCATACACAACCTCTTTATTCAAAGATGCATAAAATCAATTTTCCTTCCATCTTGTTCTTTAGTGGGAAGTGGGCAAGGGAAAAGCTTTCCAATTTGTCAAATTCAGTTTGTACCTGAGTTGATACTAAAGTGCAAGGAATTATTCATGCATTAGTCATTTAAGGCGCTTCTTGAATTCCAAATATGAAGAGGATTTATATCCAAACACTCTTGCTTTCTCTTTAGATTTGTGCAACAATTTCCTTGGCAGAATGACAACACCCATCCTTCATAAGCTGGGCCATTACAGGAGTTGTGTGCTGTAGAGGCTGAGATCCATTTCCACGCTGCCTATTCTGCATATCGAGGCATATAGTTAGCACAGCCCATATTCCAGCCATTACAATTACTCACCCAAAATGCCAATGCACACAGAGAGGCTGTTCATTTGGTAGGCATTGTTTAATTCTCAAATTTATACTCCCTCTCAGCCAAAGGTTCAGTTCCCTCCCCCCTACACACACACCAGCTTTCTCCGCATCTAGCCTAATCATTCTTGGAAGCTCAGGGGTACCTGAATTTAGTGGTGGGATTCATATATGTGAACGACCGGTTCTCTGTCTGGATGCCACTTGCGGAAGTCCGTTCTGGGCCTGGGCAACAAAAAAATAGCTACCAGTTCTGCCGCAGTGGTGTGAACCGGCTGAATCCCGCCACTGCCTGAATTCATTTCAAAATTGATGCCCCTTGGAGCCATACCTTGGTTTGCTTGATCACAACCACAACTAACCTGGATTTGATCAACTGTGTTGGAATTCTTTACTATCTCCCCTAAGCATGTGTCTGTGTGGGTTTGTGTGTATCTGTGGCGTGCAGGCACACCTTGAATTCCTGATGGAAAGGCAGGAGATAAATCCAACCAACAATCGTGCATCGGTTAGAGGTTGGATAGCTTCTTCTTCATCAGTTTGTGCAATGGTGCATCCAAATACCGCATTAGTTGCTTCTAGATGTGAGCAAAACAGATGCCAAAGCAGCAACTGGCTGAGGAACAACTGAGAAGCTTGCCAGTGTCTAAAAGATGCGTGCTGTGATACATCTGAGACAGGCCAAGTCAAGAAACAGAGAGGACAAGAGTTTTCAAGAATGCTACTTAATTGTTCTACAGCATTTCGGACAAGTGATTGTCCAGTCTCTTCTTAAAAACCTCCTGGGATGAAGCACCCACAATGTCTGAAGGCAAGCAGTTCCGCTGGTTAATTTTCCTCACTGTTAGGTAGTTTCTCCTTAAATCCAGGTTGCTTCTTCCATCGATTAGTTTCCATCCATTGTTCAATGAAACTTCTTCACTGTCCTTCAGGTATTCTTCCAATGCCCTTTTTTCTTCTTCAATTGTCTGGTGCACTTGCAGCATTCCTCACACCCACCTATTTTCCTTGGCAAGTGGAGTTTGTTAACATTATTATTATTACCATATTTGTTTACAGATGACCATCCTTCAAGCAGGATTAAATAGCACATTTGGAAAATGAATTTAGGCATAAAAGCATCCATAAGTCTTTGAATTGGTGTGTAGAAATGCAATTTCAGTTGGTGCTGTTGTCGGAATAAGATGGCTTTAAATGTGCAAACTATCTGCCAGATTGTAGAAATGTTAATAACTTCCTGCAATATTGTGCTTATGTTACAATACCACTTGCTGTTTAGTGGAAACATTGAAAACGCCGGTCTTCCATCTGTTAACAAATGTAAAGAACAGTTTATAAACATGGGATGTAACTTTCTAGAAAAATAAATTTTAATACAACTCTAGCATGAAGCACGATTTACAACTTTTCCTGTCTCTTTTTAAAAAAAATTATTTGTGGTGCACTTTTGAATAGATGCATAAATAAAAAATATTTTTTCACTCAAATTACTACCTTATAATAGTGAAATATACATATGCGCGCCCAAAGAATGCAAGCAATAAAATGAGAAATAAAGCTTTCCTAGAGCTGTGAATCTTTGGGACTAATGTATTTTCAAGGGATGCTTGGTACTGGACGCAAATATGAAAAGTACACACTCAAGGTACATGTATAAGATTTACAGCACAATAAATCTAGGCCACCATAGGGTGCCCCACTTCATGGCACCCTTTTCTTTCTGTCTCCACCTCACTGCCATCCTGTGAATGAGTCAACATTATGTCCTCCTTAGGTGCATCAATATTAAAAAATATATAATAATAGTAATAATAAAGTTGGAAGGGACCTTGGAGGTCATCTAGTCCAACCCCCTGCTCAGGCAGGAAACCCTATACCGTTTCAGACAAACGGCTGTCCAGTCTCTTCTTAAAAACTTCCAGTGTTGGAGCATTCACCGCTTCTGGAGTCAGCTTGTTCCACTGATTAATTTTTCTAACTGTCAGGAAGTTTCTCCTTAGTTCTAGGTTGCTTCTCTCCTTGACTAGTTTCCATCCGTTGCTTCTTGTCCTGCCTTCAGGTGCTTTGGAGAATAGCTTGGCTCCCTCTTCTTTGTTGGTAGAGAACAGGAAGGCCTGGAGGAACATTGTCTATGGGGTTGCAATGGGTCGGACACCACTTCGCAACTAACAAACTCTTCTTTGTGGCAGCCCCTGAGATACTCGAACACTGTTGTCATGTCACTTTTAGTCCTTCTCTTCATTAAACTAGACATACCCAATTCCAGAAACCGTTCTTCATACGTTTTAGCCTCTAGTCCCCTAATCCTCTTTGTTGCTCTTCTCTGTACTCTTTCTAGAGTCTCAACATCTTTTTTTACATCATGGTAACCAAAACTGGATGCAGTATTCCAAGTGTGGCCTTACCAAGACATTGTAAAGTGGTATTAACACTTCACGTGATCTTGATTCTTTTAACAGGTCAAATTCTGTTGGCTTGTTTCCCTTTGCTTGGAAGCACTTCAGATGAACAACAGTGATTTGAAACAGGCAGAACAGGGAGATGGTAACTTTCATACAGGTATAATTTCCTACAAATTCAAGGAAAGTTAGAAGCCACTTGAACTCAACATGTAGGGAATGGCTATAAAAGAAGGAGCTTATCTGTGGGTTTCATATCAGGTGGTGGTCTGAGCTGGACCTTCTAGTACCAACTCATATTCAAGGATGGAAAAAATAAGACCGGTGCTATCTTAGTGTCTTAGCTGTCAGGGTTCCCCTTCTCTCTTCCTCAATTCCTGGTGTAACAAGTGATTGGCTTGCTACAGTAAATGGTTGCATCCAGTTTTGGTCACCACGATGTAAAAAAGATGTTGAGAATCTAGAAAGAGTACAGAGAAGAGCAACAAAGAGGATTAGGGGACTGGAGGCTAAAACATATAAGGAACAGTTGCTGGAATTGGGTATGTCTAGTTTAATGAAGAGAAGGACCAGGGGTGATATGTTAGCAGTCTTCCAGTATCTCAGGGGCTGCCCCAAAGAAGAGGGAGTCAAGCTCTTCTCCAAAGCATCAGAAGGCAGGACAAGAAGCAACGGATGGAAACTAACCAAAGAGAGAAGCAACCTAGAACTAAGGAGAAATTTCCTGACAGAACAATTAATCATGGAACAATCTGCCTCCAGAAGTTGTGAATGCTCCAACACTGGAAGTTTTTAAGAAGAGATTAGATAACCATTTGTCTGAAATGGTACAGGGTTTCCTGCCTGAGCAGGGGGTTGGACTAGAAAACCTCCAAGGTCCCTTCCTACTCTGTTATTCTATATTGCTAATTGAGACACACAGCACTTCAGGAATAACCCTTCAAAACGCTTTAACGGTGTCTGTTCAGCATTGCACAGAGGACCCCCGTTCATCCCTCTGCTAAGCAAATTTGTGAACTAAACACCTTGTGGTGGCATCTCGTTCTCACCCCACAAACAGCTTTGTTTGCTCCAGCCTAGTAAAAACAGAGAATGAAACCTCATGTAGTAACTTTGGAACAAGGCATTTGATATGTACATAAAAGCCAGCCAGCCTTTTGGCACATGAGTAAAATGCCAAAAGAAAAGCAAGCCACAAACTACACACAGGTGAAAAATGTTTCCATAGAGAACTAGATCTGAACTCTTTTTTTTTAACACCAGCAGCCACAGGACCAGCTTTTAGCTCCACACACACACACACACACACACACACACACACACGGCCATTTTGAAATGCTTCTCATACCTGTTCCTAAGAAACTGCAGTGAAAGCCTGTGATTGATTTTATGGAAAACAAGAAAACGCTGGATGGTTGTTTTGATCTCATGAAAGCATTGCATATTATATCTTTAATGGCCTCCGATTTGGACAGCAACCATTATAGTACATTTTCCCCAAGCCCCATTTCTTTCCTGCCCCTGGGAAATAATTTCTGCCTATTTTTTTTTCTTTCTTCCACTTGATTTTCAGCTTTAATATACCCCTCCTCATTCAACAAAGTTGTTGGTTTGCTGGTAATTGGACACCTGATATCAAGATATCTCTCCTGTCTTGATAGATACTTTAGGAGGAGACCTGGCTTAAGTCTGTCAGAGTCAAAAATCGGAAGGATCTGAGTGACGTGAACTGTACCTCACCAAAGTTTATGCCTTTGAATAAAAAGTGTTAACCTGAAAAGGTGCTAACATATTCTTTCTAATTTAAGTATTGATAAGTGCAAAAAAAAACCCCAACAACAACCCATACTCAGGTGATTACTTCTATCAAATATTTGCACGCGTTGCTGTTTTTCTTCGTAAATCTTTCGTACAATGTATTGGTGCACCATGTGGTTGAATATCCCAAGAGGAAGTGTCAGCAATTTATTTTAATAGCTCTGAAGGTAGTTTCAACAAATTTAAAAAGGAAAAATGCTGAATGGGTAATAATCTAGTTGGAAGATTAGACAAAGGACCCATGGCTACTGGTCATCATGCTATTCCAGTACTTGGAGACTATTGAGGGAAGTCACCCCCACCCCAAAGAAGGAAATATTAAAGAGGCAGAAAAGCATGCTCAGGTTTTTTTTAATAGCCCCCTCCCCTAAGCAGAAACCAGCTCTGTAGAAAAGCAGATGTAAATACCGTATTTTCCGGCATATAAGATGACTTTTTAACCCATGAAAATCTTCTCAAAAGTTGGGGGGTCGTCTTATACGCCCAGTCGTCTTATACGCCGGAAAAAAAAACATAAATCAATTGAGTGTCCCCGTTCTTCCAAAGCAACTTCAAGCCTCCTTAGTCCAGTCCCCCCTCCAACGTGACTCTCCCTTCCCACCCCCAAGAGCCTCTAAGCCCCTTCCCCTCCCCCTTGCAAATGCCAGACCCCGGGAGCAGCAGGAAGCCCCTCCCCCTCACCCAAGCGGCATCTGAGCATAAGCAGAGCGTGCCCTGCTACCCGCTATCTCTCCCGGCAGTCTGGACAGCAGTACTTGGCAGCCTGGCGCCCCTCTCGCCCGCAGACCACGCAGCGGCCCTCGCCAGCCAGCCTCGGCATGGCTGCCCCAAGCCCGGCTCTCCAGTGCGTCTTCCGGACCCGCCTGGCTGACCGCCTCCTGGGCGGGGCTTGGCTCCAGACATACAGCTGCTCCGTCTGCAAATCCGCTCTCAAAGCCGGATTGCGCTCAGCTGTGCAGGCTGCCGAAAGGCGGGGACTCGGAGTTCCCGTGGTGGTTGCGGCTTCTGGCGTGCCGTTTGCAGAGTCTGGCTTGGAAGAGCGTGTCTTGTGAACGCAGCTCTTGCGTTTATTCCAAAGGGTGGGTGGAAGGAAAAGCCCCTTTGGGCTTCAAAAGGGAGGCTTTGCACCATCTGCATCAGACGGGGCTGAATCAGGCTTGTGTCGGACACTTGGCAACTGGCATGTAAGTATTTTCCGGCGTATAAGACGAAAAATCTTGAAAATCTTCCCAAAAGTTGGGGGTTGTCTTATACGCTGAGTCGTCTTATACGCCGGAAAATACGGTAATCCGGGAAGGTTGGAGGCCCCCAGCTAGAAACTTAGGAAGACACCTAAAATCTACATACCCCACCCAAACTCTAAGACAGGACATAATAGGATTACCCCACAGATGCCAAAGGGCACACCCAGACTCAGGTCAGAATACATGACACAGGAAATGCAAAGCCTAAAAAAGGAACATAAAACAACTCCAAACAAAAAGCTCCAGAGGGTATTAAAACTCACTCCTTACATGTGCTCTCTCTCTCTTTTCTTCCAAAGCCATCTTTCTGTCTGGCTCTCCTCTTCAATAAACTGCAACCTTCTTTCTAAAGCAGTCACCATGTTGTTCATACCCGGCTTGGACTGAACCATGATGAAGACTTTTCCTTCAACACTATCATAAGCGTCTTTGTCATGTTTTCTACTTCTTGAAAGTTGGCGTACGTTTCTCTGCATCTCCTCTTACTCTAAACCAAATCAAGCCAGGGTTATTTTTGAGATTCTTTTGCCTGCTTCCTTCAATCTCAGGTCCGAGTAATAGTTTCTCCAAATCCCTTCTTAATGGTTCCTTCCAGTGCTTTTTTTGTAAAAGAAAAAGGTGCTAGAACTCATATGTGTCATACAACCCGCCTTGCCTACCCTACAAGGTTGCATCCAAAAAAGGTGCCGGAACTCCGTTCTGAGCGTTCTATGAGAAAAAAAGCCCTGGTTCTTTCCTTCTTTTACACCTTAAAAACTCTCCCATCCCTTCCCTAAGGTCAGCCCTCAATTCCTTTGTATTCGTTGAATTTGGATAATCAAACCTGGCCAGGTCTTGCATGGAAAAGTTGAGAATCCCAAGGTTGCAAGCTGGACTGGGAAGTTAAAAAACATTTAGAAGACAATGGAAAGCTACTTGCAAGAAAACTGTGTGAACGTGTCAGTGAAGACACCAGGGGCTGAGCTCAGCTCTTTACTCATAGTACTTTAAAAAAAATCATTGTTTCCCATGGTAATAATAATAATAATAATAATAATAATAATAATAATAATAATAATAATAATAATAATAATAATAATGTTAAAATATAATAATAATAATAATAATTATTATTATTATTATTATTATTATTATTATTATTATTATTATTATTATTATTATTATTATTATTATTATTATTTTAAGGAGATACCTGGTTGATACCTAGGATGCTGGCAGCAACCCGTGTCAACCATTAGTGCCAGTCAATTTGAGTGTTCAGTTGACTGAGTTTCATGTAATTAATAATAATAATAATAATAATAATAATAATAATAATAATAATAATAATAAATAAAGTTGGAAGGAATCTTGGAGGTCATCTAGTCCAACCCCCTGCTCAGGCAGGAAACCCTATACCAGGGGTAAGCAACCTTGGCTCTTTTATGACTCATGGACTTCAACTCACAGAATTCCTCAGCCAACCAAGCTGAGGGAAAAGGGAGAGGTTTCCAAACTGAGCCATGCTGGCTGAGGAATTCTGGGAGTTGAAGTCCACGAGTCATAAAAGAGCTAAAGTTGCCTACCCCTGCCCTATACCATATCAGACAAATGGTTGCCCATCTCTTCTTAAAAACTTCCAGTGTTGGAGCATTCACAGCTTCTGAAGGCAGGTGGTTCCATTGATTCATTGTTCTAACTGTCAGGAAATTTCTCCTTAGTTCCAGGTTGCTTCTCTCTTTGGTTAGTTTCCATCCGTTGCTTCTTGTCCTGCCATCAGTTGCTCTGGAGAATAGCTTGACTCCCTCTTGTTTGTGGCAGCCCCTGAGATGTTGGAACATTGCTATCATGTCTCCCCTCGTCTTTCTCTTCATTAGACTAGAACTACTCAATTCCAGCAACCCTTCCTTATATGTTTTAGCCTCCAGTCCCCTGATCATCATTGTTGCTCTTCTCTGCCCTCTTTCTAGAGTCTCAACATCTTTTTTACATCGTGGTGACCAAAACTGGATGCAGTATTCCAAGTGTGGCCTTGCCAAGACATTGTAAAGTGGTATTAACACTTCACCTGATCTTGATTCTGTCCCTCTGTTAATGCAGCCTAGCAC
Source organism: Vipera berus (assembly GCF_964194415.1). Lineage (NCBI taxonomy): Eukaryota > Metazoa > Chordata > Lepidosauria > Squamata > Viperidae > Vipera > Vipera berus. The sequence continues at coordinate 116,681,298 of NC_138206.1, read as the reverse complement.
TGTGTTGGCTTTTTTGGCAGCTGCAGCACAAGGCTGGCTCATATTTAAGTGATTGTCCACTAGGACTCCGAGATCTCTCTCACAGTTACTACTATTGAGCAAGGTACCACCTATACTATACCTGTGCATTTGATTTTTCCTGCCTAAATGTAGAACCTTACTTTTTTCACCATTGAATTTCATTTTGTTAGATAGCACCCAGTGTTCAAATCTGTCCAGATCATTCTGTATCTTAAACTCTATCTTCTGGAGGGTTGGCTATTCTTGCGAGCTTGGTGTCATCTGCAAATTTCATGATGCTTTTCCTTCTATATAGCTATACTCTATATCATTTCTCTCTCTAATCTCTATCACACTCTAATCCAGTGGTGGGATTCAGCCAGTTTGCACCACTTCGGCAGAACCGCTAGTTAATTTTTTGTTTCTCAAAGCCCATAAGGGACTTCCGGAAGCGGCACCCACACAGAGAACTGGTTGTTCACATATTTGAATCCCATCACTGCTCTAATCTCTCGGTCCCTATTCTCTCCATCTAATCTTGTCTTTACAAATTAAAAAAAGTCAATATGAATGTGAAGACTGACTGAGCAATGTATTTGATTAAGCTGGGAGCCTTCCCTGCTCGCTTCCTCTGCGGCATGTCTCTTGCGGTCTCTTCCTTTCCTGATCTATACGAAGCAGCATAATTTAAAAATAATTTGGGCACTTCTCTGCAATTCCTTCTTGTAAAGGCTTCAGAAAGGGACGTGGTGGCTCAGTGGGTTAAGATGCTGAGGTTGTCGAACAGAAGGTCGGCAGTTTGGCGGGTCAAATCCCGAGTGCCGCGTAACAGAGTGAGCGCCTGTTACTTGTCCCAGCTTCTGCCAACCTAGCAGTTCGAAAGCACGTAAAAATGCAAGTAGAAAAATAGGGACCACTACGGTGGGAAGGTAACAGCGTTCTGTGCGTCTTTGGCGTCTAGTCATGCCGGCCACATGACCACGGAGACGTCGTCGGACAAGCGCTGGCTCTTAGGCTTTGAAACGTAGATGAGCACCGGCCCCTAGAGTTGGAAACGACTAGCACGCATGTGCGGGGGAACCTTTACCTTTTAAAGGCTTCAGAAGAAAGCAGGAGAGCAAAGGAGACAAATGACTTTCTCTCACTAGTGTTCTGTCATTCCTTATGATCTTCCTCTCATTATATGAAAAATCTGCATGATCAAGAACGTGTCCAGCCTCTGCCAATTAATCCAACCCTTGTTGGTAATAACTCTTTGCTTAGCGAATATGTACATATATGGTCATCTACACACAGTTGTATGATACTTTTTGGCTGGTAGTTAAAAGAAGCTTTCACTTTAAGCATCCCAGGTTCCCTGGTGACAAAACAATGAAGATTGGGAGTTGGGAAAGTGGGAACAGAAAATAGTGGTTTTTTAGAGAACATATTAGAAATGTCCTAAGCCAATGTTGAACAGCTTCATCTTTATTGCAGAAAAAGAATCCATCAGTGGCAAAATTAGGAGAAGCTCCCGCTGGGCAACAGCAAGTAAATTTGTCCCAAAGGTGCTTTTTCAAAAGCCATCTGGACTTGTTTTTCCTTGAAGACCTTTCACCTCTTGGATGAGAAGTACAATGTTTTCAAGGAGAAACAAAAGTCCAGTTGCCTTTTGAAAAAGCACCTTTGGAACAACCATGACCGTCCTAAATGACTGAGAATCTCCACAGACAGCAAGTAAATTTTACTCCTGTAATCGAGGGTCAGAATTACATAACGTACCACAAAAAAGTAACAGAGTGAGCGCCTGTTACCCGTCCCAGCTTCTGCCAACCTAGCAGTTCGAAAGCACGTAAAAATGCAAGTAGAAAAATAGGGACCACTACGGTGGGAAGGTAACAGCGTTCTGTGCGCCTTTGGTGTCTAGTCATGCCGGCCACATGACCACGGAGACGTCCTAGGACAAGGGCTGGCTCTTTGGCTTTGAAACGGAGATGAGCACCGGCCCCTAGAGTCGGAAACGACTAGCACGCATGTGCGGGGGAAACTTTACCTTTACCTTTTACCACAAAACACAATGAAATAGCAAAAGAAGAGTAAGGCTGCAAAACAAAGTAATAGAAAGTGTTAAGTAGTGGGCTCTTTGGTGCAGGAAGGAAGACACGAGGCTGAGTACAGGATAACACATACTTTATTCTTGCTAGAACTGTACTGAAACTTGGCTGCAACCAGCCACAATATATAGTCTAGCCCCTAGGCTGCAGCCAATAGGTTTGAACCCACTCTTGTCGCCTGGGGCTAGCCAATTGTAGGACAGGAGACAGCTAGTCTGGGTTACTGGAGAGGCGTTAGCTGCTCCAGCAACTCACGTGGTGTATCACCACAAGCCCAGTACATAACAGAAAGAGTATTAGATGTAGAAAGGTTAAAGCAAGATAAACCCAGAGCTACTACTAGGAAGTTAAAGTTTCTACTAAGTTTAAATGACAGCAGAGCAAATGAAAGAACTTGGTTGATGGCAGGAGGGAACACATTTGCTAGAAAATACTTCAGCGGAATATATCAGCTTGGAAAGCTACTCGGCAAAAGAAGAAGGCGAGAGACAGATTCAAGGGATTTGACTCACCCTACCAGTTGGAGTATTACATGAGCCAACACTTGCTTGAATGTGGTTAAAAGAATAGGGAACTTTGAACATTTTATTTTTATTTATTTTAATTCCATTTATATCCCGCCCTTCTCCGAAGACTCAGGGCGGCTTACAAGCTTAGCAGTAAAGGGGCCTTATAACAAGAGGGATAAGAGATTTAAGTAGTATAGTCAGCGGTGGGATTCAAATATGTGAACAACCGGTTCTCTGTGTAGATGCCGCTCCTGGAAATTCATTCTGGCCCTGGGCAACAAAAAATTAGCTACTGGTTCTGCGGAAGTGGTGCGAACTGGCTGAATTCTGCCACTGAGTATAGTATGTTTTACAATATATGAAGTGTAAAAATATTGAGATGATTTAACCTTCTTAAATTAAGTGAAATATATTATATATATTTATATATTTAAGTGAAATATAAGCTGATCAGAAAGAATGTTATACGCAAATGTTATAAGGTAGATAAGTATGATATTTTTATAACGCATGAAATGAAAATTTTGGGATGGTGTACTGAAATAGAAAAATTTGGATGTTTAGTTGTCTAGCATTGAGAAAATCATGACTGATAAGAATGGATTGAATATAAAGGGGAAATTAAGCTTAAACCAAACCCACGAAAATAGGATGTGTGGTGAACCAATGAGATGATTTTTATAAGAATAATATAAGCTGATTAAAAAAGCTATACATAGATGTTATTGTTATCTGTACAAATATGAAAAAATGTCTATATTTAGTCATTTATACATTGAAAATATTAACAATTATATTTGTTTAAGGTTGAAGAAGGAGAATACAATTGGGAGAAGGGAAGATCAAAGAAATATATTATTAATATACTAATGATGGAATTATCAAAACCAATCATTATTGACTGTTAATTCATTATTTGCTTTTTTTTTCAAATATATAAACCAAGACAACACGCGGTACACCAGGCACTGGAAATTGTTACTGTAAAAAAAAAAGAATAAAATATTTTTTAAGAAAGAAAGAAAGAAAGAAAGAAAGAAAGAAAGAAAGAAAGAAAGAAAGAAAGAAAGAAAGAAAGAAAGAAAGAAAGTACTTCAGCTGTTCAAGGCCTGAGTCCTTGAGTTCATCTGCCATCAGCCACTTGGACCTAATCTCATTGGACTTGTAAATGAGGCAGTGGATGATATAATAAATAATATTCCTCACTTGGCAAACATCACAAGGAAGACAAAGATGTTGATTGACAGATTGGTGGTCAAATCTAATTCTGAGATATATGGAGAACATAATCTGCGTGTTCATGAATGTAGTAAGAAAGACGATAGAAATGTCCATATCTGGTATGAAAAGGAGGGGGGGGCAGTGTTTCATTTGTTCTTCACTTTATTTACGGCCAAGTCTTAGGCAACGGTATCCAGAATTAAGCTGTCCTCGTCTAGCAGCTTGTCTGAATTGGCATTCAAACCTTGGTCCATTTGCCTAACCTACTTATCAGGAAACACCTCCGACCTCCTGCATGTCTAACCTGAGCATGCTTGACAAAAGCTATAAAGCCTACAGCAACAGATAAAATCAGAGGCAAATCTTATTTTCACTTCCTAAACTAATTGTATTGCTTTCCTCGGCTTAACCTGTCAAAACCTGTCTTGGTGCATTGACAAATATTCGGCAATTACACTTAAAAAACCCGCATGCGGGGACCGTATAAGAGATCTAAAATATCTCTGTGACACACAGACACTGCCGAGCAACTAGATTATAAATATTGTTCTCTTTCGTGCAATCTCGGTGTGTGTATAATTCAACCGGGACTTTTTATTTCCTATCTTTGCTATGTTGCTCTTTGAAAGTATCTGTTACAAATTAATTTCATTACTTCGTTAGAAAAGATCATTAAGCTTCAGGAATATTGTCAAAAAAAATATCTATGAAACCAAGAGACTGTGAGGAAGGTTGGCTGGGTGACTTTCAGCCAATCGCACGCTGTCAGCTCAATTCACCTCAAAAAGTTGTTATTGTGGGGAAAATAGGGGGAGATTTATGTATCTTTGCTGCTTTGAGGTACTTATAAAAATAACAACGGGATTTTTTTAAAAAAACATAAAATCTAACCTACTGTATAACACATCACACCCCAGGATTAATAGTATAAATTCAAATTTGGTTTTTATTCCAACTACAGGGTACCTTTTCGAAGTATTATTGTCATATAAACCCACCAATTAGTTTACCGGACACATTAATTCAGGAGGAGAAATGTGAGACAATTAAAGAGATTGGGCAAAAGATGAGTGCTGCGGTGGCCTAGTGGTAAAGACTCTCACCTCCCACTCGAAAGGTTGAGAGTTCAATCCCAGCTAGAGGCAGATATGTCTCTCTCAGAGCACAAAGAAAAAAATATCTGCTGTGAACTCCATGTGGCATCAGGAAGGGCCAGTAAATAATCAGCTCCGACTCTATCTCGAATTAAGGGATCACAGAGTCGTAAAAAGAAAGGGGGTTTTTTTAGCCAGCATGTGTTTGTTAAAAACAGATCATGCCAAGCCAATCTTATCTCATTCTTCAATAAATGGACTAAACTAGTAGACCAGCGAAACGCAGTGGACGTAGTATACTTAGATTTCAGTAAGGCATTTGACAAAGTAGACCACAACCTACTCCTAGGTAAGCTAGAAAAAGGTGGAATAGACAACATCACCACCAGATGGATCCGTAGCTGGCTGACAAGCCATACTCAACGAGTAGTCCTCAATGGCACTACATCTACATGGAGAGAAGTAAGCAGTGGGGTACCACAAGGTTCTGTCTTAGGCCCAGTACTCTTCCATATCTTCATAAATGACTGAGATGTGGGAACTGAAGGGGAACTCATCAAATTTGCAGATGACACCAAACTGGCAGGAGTAGCCAAAACCCCCAGAAGACAAACTCAGGATCCAAAAAGAACTTGACAAACTCGAACAATGGGCCCTATCCAACAAAATGAGTTTCAATAAGGAGAAAAGCAAAGTTTTACACTTAGGCAGGAAAAAACAGAAGATGGTAGAGGACAGGAAGGCCTAGAGGAACATTGTCCATAGGGTTGTGATGGGTCGGACACGACTTCACAGCTAACAACAACAACAACAACAGATTGGACGAGACTCGGCTTAAAAAACAAACACTGTGAGAGGAACCTTGGAATCCTAGTGGACAATCACTTGACTATGAGCCAGCAGTGTGCAGCAGCAGCCAAAAAAGCTAATACAATCCTGGATTGTATAAACAGAGATAGAGAATCAAGATCATGCGAAGTATTAGTACCGATTTACAAAGCCCTAGTAAGACCACACCTGAAATACCGCAGCCAGTTTTGGTCCCCATATCACAAAAAAAGATGTTGAGAATTTGGAAAAAATTCAGAGAAGAGCAACTAAGATGATCAAAGGCCTGGAGGCTAAAACATACAAAGAACAGCTACGGGACTTGGGTTTGGCTAGTCTAAAAAAAAGAAGAAATAGGAGAGACATGGTAGCCGTGTTCCCGTATCTGAGGGGCTGCCACAAGGCAGAGGGGGCCAGGTTGTTCACCAAAGCACCAGAGGGAAGGACGAGAAACAATGTTTGGACACTCACCAAAGACAGAAGCAACCTGGAATTAAGAAGAAACTTCCTGACAGTGAGGACAATCAACCAGTGGAACAGCTTACCCCCAGAAATCGTGGGCACTCCATCACTGGAGATTTTTTAAAAGACTGGACAGTCACCTGTCTGAGATGGTGTAGGTTCTCCTGCTTGAAAAGGCAGCTGGACTAGAAGACCTCCAAGGTCCCTTCTTATTCTATACTATTCCAATTATTCAAAAGGCCACAGGATACAAAATTGCTTATAATATGCAAATTTGGAAATAATGATTATGATTTTAGGTTTGACACCCCACACCCCCCCAAAGACAAGACAACCATTCTTCATCCAAACTAGCCTCAATCAATTAAATCCCCAAAAGTATCTGTTTCTCACAGAGGCTGCCTCAAATAAATCAATGCTTTTCAATTACCATTAATTTGCAAAGACTGCTATGTAGAAAAAGTCTGTTTACCAATTGATTTTTTTGGACTCTCAGTTTTATGTGTCACAATTCAGTGTTTTCCTCGCTACTTCATATCTAGATTCTCTCTGTCTCTCTTCTTCTTCTTCTTCTTCTTCTTCTTCTTCTTCTTCTTCTTCTTCTTCTTCCTCTTCCTCCTCCTCCTCGTCTTCCTCTTCTCCTTTTCCTTCTTCCTCTTCTTCATCTTTCTCCTCCTTTTTTTCTTATTCCTCCTCCTCCTCCTCCTCTTCTTCTTCCTCCTCCTCTTCTTCATCTCCCTCCTTCTCCTCCTCCTCTTCTTCTTCCTCCTCCTCCTCTTCTCCTTCTTCTTCTTCTTCCTCCTCCTCTTCTTCCTCTGCTTCTTCTTCCTCCTCCTCCCCCTCTTCTGCTTCTTTTCCTTGTTCCTCCTCTCCTCTTCCTCCTCCTCCTCCTTCTGCTTCTTCCTCCTCCTCATCTTCTTCCTCCTCCTCTTCTTCTTCCTCCTCCTTTTTCTTTTTTATTCATCCTCCTATTCCTTCTCTTCTTTTTCATCTCCTTCCTCCTCCTCTTCCTCCTCCTCTTCCTCTTCTCCTTCTCCTTCCTCTTCCTCCTCTTCCTCCTCCTCTTCATCATCTTCCTCCTCTTTTTTCTTTTTTCATTCCTCCTCCTCCTATTCCTTCTCCTCCTCCTCCTCTTCTTCCTCTTCTTCATCTCCTTCTCCCTCCACCTCCTTCTCCTCCTTCTTCCTCCTCCTCCCCCTCTTCTTCTTCGTCTCCTTCTTCCTCCTCTTCTTCTTCTCCTTCCTCCTCCTCCTATTCCTCCTCCTCCTCTTCTCCTCCTCCTCCTCTTTCTCCTTCTCCATTTTTTAAGCAGAAAAGTTTGCTACTTAAGGAAAGAAATGCAGTGAGGAAAGCAATGGAGAAGAATTGACAGTGTATATCTGGAAGCTATCAAGAATAAATGGAAAGGTATTTTCAAGAAAGAAATATATCCCTACTTGTTTCTGTCATGGCTTGATTCTCAGAATTTTAGAAAATGTCATCCGGTGACATCTCTTGGAGGTGACTTTTTAATAACACTTTTTAATAACAGTTTAATGACAAAGGTCATTTGAGGTGAGTGAAAGACTATGAAACTTGGAGAAGTTCCTGATATGTAGATACCGGATTTAATCAGAAAGTTGAAGTAAGAAAGAACATTGTAGAGAATCCTAGCTCTTGTAATATTGGACAAGTTCTTTGCTTCATCTGGTCTTTTCAGAGATGGGTTTTTTTTAATTCTATCCACCATTATTATAATAGGCACAATCACTTCTTCTAGTGAATATCAAAATTATTAACATAAATGACCTGCTGTGTGCTAATTCTCTCCGCTCCCTGCTCCGACTCATTGAGGCATACATTTTTATTAATATGTATTCGACATGAGACTTAAATAAATAGAAGTGTGACTTTACACCCTTGATAGCGGCCTGATACCCTCCCTAATTTCCAGTTTAAAAAAAAATCAGAAAAAAAAGAATCAGTGGAAAGCTCTTTGTGAGTTAACTCAAAATAATGCAGAGGCACGAGCAGTGTAAGCTTGCTAATTCTGCATATTAAATAGAAAACTGAAAAAAATAATAATTTTAAAAGCACACTTAAAAAAATAAATCTATGGATGACATTCAGAGATTCTCAACTCAAGCAGGAGTCTATTTCACCACAGATGAAATATTCCATCTGGAATATTAAGGTTATGATCGGGTTTTGAATGATGTAAGAAATTATCGGACTTTGCACACATTTGTGAATACAGAGGCAAACGACTGCTCCGTATATTGCAGATGTTTGGAAATAGCTTTGATGCACATGCTCTGGTCAGAGAAACCTGATTAGGAATTAGGAATAAATGCCAAACTAGCCCATCCTCATACATACGTGGATATTTAGCTGTTCGGATAGTGCAACAGTCAAACAAACGCCATAATAACAAAACATTAAAAGCCCTTAATGTCTCATAGGAAAATGACTAAACAATTGTTGAAGGAAAAGTCTTCCTCATGGATCAGTCCAAGCCGGGAATAAACAACATGGCGACTGCTTTAAGAAGAAGGTTGCCGTTTATTGAAGAGGAGAGCCAGACAGGAAGATGGCTCTGGAAGAAAAGAGAGAGAGCACATGTAGGGAGTGGGTTTTTATACCCTCTGGGGCTCTTGAGGTTGTTTCCTGTTCCTGTTTGAGGCTTTGTATTTCCTGTGTCATGTATTTTGACCTGAGTCTGGGTGTGCCCTTCTGGTATTCTGATGGTGGTGGGTTAATCCTATTATGTCCCAAGGGTCATATCCTGCTTCTCTGGGTCTTGATTCTTTGGTCTTAATTTCTTCCTAATCCCAGCTTCCTGATTCCAGTCTTTCTGACAAGATCATCTGCATTTCTACAGAGCTGGTTTCTGCTTGGTGGAGGGAGACTTGGGGCTAAAAAAAACAACAACTGGGCATGCTTTTCTGACTCTTTAAGATCCTTTGAGAAAATATATTTTTCTGCCCTTTTAATATTTCCTTCTCTGGGGGACTGACTTCCCACACAATCTATCTGAGGCCTGATTGATTACCTGAGAATCTTCTAGAGCTTGCAAAGAGGTTTTTCCAAAAGCTGCAATTTGCAAAGCACAGTAGGAGCGAAGCAAGCTCTTCTCAAAGTATTGAAGCCTTTTTGAAGGTATCTTTTTGAAGGCCACCTGTGGCTTCAAAAGCGCTCCTCGGCAGTCCATAGGTGAAGGTGCATGCCCGCCTGGACAGATTTGAGCCCTAGCAGAGCAGAGCAAATTAGCTGCTTACGCATTTGAAGGGCTAATGCTTAGCTCCTGGCTCATGCATTTTGCAAGGGCCCTCTTTCATTGCAATGGCATGAAAGCATTCAAGTACTTTGTTGACTTATTTGATTTGTATCTCGTCTTCCTTTAGGAGAGCCAGGCTACAGACTTAACACTTTCTCCTCTAACTTTTGTCCCTTTGCAAAAAAGTTTGACTGAAAAGAGAATCACACTGAATCGTCCAATTTGCTGGCTGAGAATGGATTCAAACTTGCCTGGTGCTCATCACCACTTTGGCTGCCTCTTGTGAAATGTTGCCCCTTTTTAATACAGGAGTTTAATATAGGTGATGTTCGCCACTTAATTGAACTGTATTTTAAAGAGAGTATTGTTGGAAAGTCAGCCCCCACCCCAGAGAAGGAAATATTAAAAGGGCAGAAAAATATATTTCCTCAAAGGATCTTAAAGAGGCAGGAAAATATGCCCAATTTTCTTAAGAGTCCCAAATCTCCCTCCCCCAAGCAGAAACCAGCTCTGTAGAAATGCAGGAAGGTTGGAGGACCCCAACTAGAAGATTAGGAAGACAAAGACACCTAAAATCTAGATACCCCACCCAAACTCTAAGACAGGACATAATAGGATTAACCCACAGATGCCAAAGGGCACACCCAGCCTCAGGTCAGAATACATCACACAGGAAATACAAAGCCTCAAACAGGAACAGGAAACAACTCCAAACAAAAGCTCCAGAGGGTATAAAAACCCACTCCCTACATGTGGTCTCTCTCTTTTCTTCCAGAGCCATCATTCTGTCTGGCTCTCCTCTTCCATAAACTGCAACCTTCTTCCTAAAGCAGTCACCATGTTGTTTATTCCTGGCTTGGACTGAACCATGATGAAGATTTTTCCTTCAACAGTATAATAGTGATGGTTTAATAAGCTGCGACTATACGGTACATATGCACAAAAATGCTTCACGGATGTGGTAGAGGAAATTGTTACTGATCATCATTCTGTGAACAAGAGAAAGGAATGTTTATTTCAATGGACCAAGTGTTTATTCAAAGCTGTTTCTTTGAATGCTTTTTTTTAAATAAATAAAGGTGTGAACTTGCCAAGGAGGTTGTAAAGTAATTACCAGATGAGTTTTATTATTTATTATACCATTTTTGTTATTTATTATTGCCATTTTCAAAGTGTGCAGATGGAATGGCACAAAATCTTGAAGCATGATTTGGAGACAAGGAAAGTGAGAGAAGAGGCTGATGGGGAAAAGGCAAGCAAATCCTGCAGAAATCCACATTAAACCCACTGGGGCATGTTTTGCAACACAGCCCGGAAAAGAAATCAGGGACACTAAGAGAAAGAACCCATGTTGCATTTGGATCCAAAGTGCCGGGTTTGAGTCCATCCTAAGCCGCAGAGACTCTCAGGGGCCGGTGTGTGTGTGTGTGTGTGATTTGGAAGCAGGCTTTCTCCATGGATTTGACATACTTTGCCACGTATACATATACACCTGAACTAGACTGTGTTTATTTCTGTGCTTCATATACGTGGGTGTATGTGGGTATATGCATAATGGTATTTTTGGGGGGAGCTGAATACAACACAATTTCATTTTAATGTATACTGATTCGTGTACATTTAAAGTGACAATAAAGATTCTATTTTTGCTATTCTGTTCTATTTTCTTTGTTCTATTCTATTCTATTCTATTCTATTCTGTTCTATTCTATTTTCTTTCTTCTATTCTATTCTATTCTATTTTCTTTCTTCTATTCTATTCTATTCTATTCTATTCTATTCTATTCTATTCTATTCTATTCTATTTTCTTGATTCTATTCTATTCTGCTCTATTCTATTCTGTTCTGTTCTATTCTATTTTCTTGATTCTATTCTGTTCTATTCTATTCTATTTTCTTGATTCTATTCTGCTCTATTCTATTCTGTTCTATTCTATTTTCTTGATTCTATTCTATTCTATTCTATTCTATTCTATTATTAATTTTCTTTATTCTAGTCTGTTCTATTTTCTTTATTCTATTGTTCTATTCTAATTCTCTTCTATTTTCTTTATTCCATTCTATTCCATTCTCCTGGGGAAAAAGGCAGGATATAAGAAGGACAAAGGGGGTGGAATTCTGCATGCAGCAAACAGTCACTATTTCCCACTATTTAATAGTGGAAAAAGCAACCAGCATCATGGGGGAAAAAAAAGGCTCATTTCAGGTTTTTCCTACTGTGCCGCCCGGACCTGCCGCAAACGCTCTTCAATGCTCCAAGGCGGGCGCCGTTCCTCCAGGAGCCGCCAGGGGCAGCCGCGCTCCCGCCCGCCGGAGGAGACTCTCTGGCCTCCGGGCGGAAGCGGAAAAGGGAGGCGGCGCGCACAGGCTGGCGTCGGGAGCCGCGGACTTCCGGCAGCCTGAGCGAGGCCGAGGGGGCTGGGTCTTCCCCCTCGTTTTTTTTTAAATATATATACATATAACTTACGGGGGAGAGAAACGCTTTCGGGATTGACCCTCGCCGGCCACCGTGCCTCGGTTTCCCTGCGCGGGGTGGGGGGAGCAGGAGGAGGCGGCGGCGGCGGCGGAGGAACCGCCATGGCTGACCCGGCGGCCGCGACCCTCTCCGAGTCGGGCTGGTGAGTTGCTGGGGTCGGAGGGTCTCCGGGCCGGGCTGGGGGATGCCTGCCGGACGGTTCGCTCTCCGGACGGCCGGTGTCTTGCCGCGGAGGCCGCTGTCCGGTAGGGAGGGGGGAGCGGTGGCGCCTTCCTCTCGGCGAGAGGGAGGTCAGCTAAAGCTAAGCAGGGTCGGCCCCGGTCCGTCCTTGGATGGGCGACACCCTCTGGAAAGGCTGAGGAGGAGATTTGTGTTGTGTTCGAGAGGCGTTTGAATAAACAAAACGTGTTGTGCTTCGTTGCCCTTCTAGTTACTCCCATAGTTGTTTCCCCCGGAAAACCTTGCAGTAGACAAGGTGGGCACAGATGCTGTCAGTCACATTCTGGGGCTGGGATGGGAGACCACGGGGAGATGCCCAGGCGCACTTCAACAGAGAAAGGACCCTCAGAAGAAGGCAGGACGGGATAATAAATAATAAAAAGAGCAGGACAGAGCCGAATCCCTGTGGATGTGTGTTGCATCCTCCTTAAGTAACACCAGCTGCCTGCAATTAGTGCAGGTTCGAGTCCCACCAGGCTCAAGGTTGACTCAGCCTTCCATCCTTCCCAGGTAGGTAAAATGAGGACCCAGATTGTTGGGGCAATTAAGCTGACTTTGTAATAATGCCGCTTGGGGGTGTGTGTGAAAGCCCTAACAAGCAGGCATATACATAGAATGAAGGCTACTGCTAAGCTTGTAAGCCGCCCTGAGTCTTTGGAGAAGGGCGGGATATAAATGGAATTAAAATAAATAAAATATAATGTCATAACGGGGCCGAATGCAGTTTAATGTGGGGTTGCACCCTTTCCAGTTGGGTTGCGTTTCCGTATACTATAATAACAGAGCCGAATGCATTTTAATGTAGGTTTAGGTTGCACCCTTTCCATTTGGGCTTTGTATACAGCCAAATGCATTTTTAATGTAGGTTGCACCCTTTCCAGTTGGGTGGTGCTTTTGTAGAATATAATAAGGCCAAATATATTTTAATGTCGCACGCTTTCCAGTTGGGTTTTATATACAGCCAAATGCATTTTAATGTAGGTTGCACCCTTTCCAGTTGGGTGGTGTGCTTTTATATTTTATTTATTTTTTTATTTTAATCCCATTTATATCCCGCCCTTTTCCGAAGACTCAGGGCGGCTTACAATTTAAACACAAACCAATGTGCTTAGCAGTAGCCTTCATTCTATGTATATGCCTGCTTGTTAGGGCTTTCACACACACACCCCAAGCAGCATTATTACAAAGTCAGCTTAATTGCCCCCAACAATCTGGGTCCTCATTTTACCTACCTCGGAAGGATGGAAGGCTGAGTCAACCTTGAGCCTGGTGGGACGCGAACCTGCACTAATTGCAGGCAGCTGGTATTACTTAAGGAGGCATTAGCCCACTGCTCCACCAAGGCTTATATGATTTAATAACAGAACCAAATGCATTTTAATGTAGCTTGCACCCTTTCCAGTTGGTTGGGTTTTCATATCGTACAGTAACAGAGCCAAACGTGTGTGGATGTGTGAGTTGCACCTTTCCCAGTTGCGTCGTGTCTTAAATTTCAGAGCCCAGCGCTACTCATTTTTTAAACAATGTTTTAACATTAGCCTCCCTTCCAAATGGCTTTTGATTTACGGGCGACGATTTGTGATAATGGAGCCAAGCGGGAACTCTGATGCACCAGGCCTGGATCCAACCAGTGGATCCAACTCAACCACTGCTAAAAGCTTTCAGAGTGTCCTAAAGCAGCTACATAAACTGAAAGCTTCAACCAAATGCGTCTTGCAAGTTGCTCTCCTTCCTATGCAAAGGATGGAGAGAAAAACACATTTTATTTGCTTTGCAAATCCATATATGCAATCAGTGCGTCAGCTGCTTGATAATCACAATAACCCTCGGCTTCAGTCAATGGATTCATCGGTTGTATACAGGCAGTCCTTGACTCGCGACGTATCGCCACAATTAAGCCCCCCAAATTTCTGTGGTTACGTGAAATTTTGCCCCATTTTACGACCTTTCCTCCCTGCAGTTGATTGGTTGGTGACCTGGTTGTTAAGCGAATCTGCCTTTGCCCCTTGGCTTTGCTGGCAGGGAAGGCCGCCCAAGGGGATCGCGTGACCTTGAGACACCGCAAGCAACGGGTCATAAATATGAACCCTGTTTGCCCAGCGTCGGGATTTTGATCACATGACCAAGGGGATGCTGGAAATTTCGTAACTCTGAAAAACAGTCGTAAGTCAGCTTTTTTTTTCCCAGTGACTCTGAACGGTCACTAACCGAATTGGTACAATTCTTGGAAGCCAACATTTTCTCCCATAGAGGCATTTAGGTTAATCTAGAACAAGATTAGATCACCTTTATTGCCCTTTCCCCCCCCCCGTGGGCACAACGACACACCTTAAAAATGAAATTTAGTTGCTTGCTCTCAAACTGTACACATACATAATACTCATTTAAGACATACTATATACAACATAAGGGACGCGGTGGCTCAGTGGGTTAGGACGCTGAGCTTGTCGATCAGAAGGTCGGCAGTTTGGCGGGTTGAATCCCGAGTGCCGCGTAACAGAGTGAGTGCCTGTTACTCGTCCCAGCTTCTGCCAACCTAGCAGTTCGAAAGCATGTAAAAATGCAAGTAGAAAAATAGGGACCGCTACGGTGGGAGGGGAACAGCGTTCCGTGCTCCTTTGGCATCTAGTCATGCCGGCCACATGACCACGGAGACGTCCTCGGACAAGCGCTGGCTCTTCGGCTTTGAAACGGAGATGAGCACCGGCCCCTAGAGTGGGAAACGACTAGCACGCATGTGCGGGGGAACCTTTACCTTTATATACAACATATGTATAGACCTATACCCTTACGTATAATTAACATATAAATATTAATCACTGTCCATCTTGAATACATAACAGAAGGAGGAAGCTTGAGAGTTCATAAGTTAATACTGTATGGGACAAAACTGTGACTGAACCTGGATGTTCTGCTTCGGATACCACGGAGCCCCCTCCTCCCAGAAGGGAACAAGGAAAACAGGTCGTGAAGAGGGTGTGTAGCGTCCCAGATAATCTTATGAACCCTGTTCAAGCAACGCTTCGGTGCTACGTCCTGGATGGAAGGGAGAGAACTGCCAATGATCTTTTCAGCTGTCCTCACCACTCTCTGCACCGCCTTCCTGTCGGAAGCAGAGATGCTTCCAAACCAGACCGTGATGCTGTATGACAGGATGCTCTCGATCGTCCCCCTGTAGAAAGTGGTCAGGACAGGGGAAGGAAGATGTGCTTTTCTCATGCGACGCAGAAAATGCAGGCGCTGCCGTGCCCGCTTCACCAGGGTCTCGCTGTTGAGCGACCAAGCCAAACCAGAGTGAACTGGACTGAGGGCCAAACGGGTGGATTGAATCCCACCACTCTTGGCACTGAAACAGAGCCTGGGAGATGAGGTCGGAAAAAACGGGCTGATCTGAGAGCTTAAAAAAAAAATGCTTTCGGAGGCCACAAACCCAGCCTATCACAACCCAGAACGACTCCCCGGGGCTAGCAGATTTAAAGCCAAAATCTGCTCGAAATTGAGATCTGTTAAACCGGTTTGCTTTACTGCAAGCCCCAGTTTTACCGCTTCTCTTTTCCGTCAATTTTCTGCTCTGTTTTAACATCAGTTCCGTACGGGTGGTCCTCGACTTAAGGCCACAGTTCCTCTAGTGGCCAAGTTAGCACGGACTGAAAAATGTCAGCCGGGAAACTAAAAAATATTGCAGAAAAATGGAACGGTTTTTTTTGTTGCTTTTTTTTTTTGTCCCAAGGAAAATCTCCATGGACGTGTCCCTGAAATCATCCAAGCATTCAAGTCTCCTTTAAGGAGACTTTTAAAGTCAAGGAAATGCTGGTGGTGCTTGACTCACAACACTTCATTTAGTGACCGCTCAAAGTTACGAAGGCACTTGTATTTGAATAATCATTGATATATATATGTATGTTTGGAATTTAAAGTTTGGAATTTAAAGTTAAAGTTTGATAGTTTAAATAGTTTAGGATTGTTTGCGTAAGTTAGATTATGATTGTTTGTATTTTTATACTCTGTGTTTTGGTATTAGACTGGAAAGTATTATTTTGTATTTGTATATTTATTGATATGATATATATATATATGTTTGGAGTTTACCTACATGAGTTAAAGTTTGATAGTTTAAATAGTTTAGGATAGTTTGCGTAAGTTAGATTATAATTGTTAGTATTTTTATACCCTGTATTTTGCTCTGGGAAGTGGGGGGGGAGGGGAAAGGGAGGGAGGGGTTGGGGAGGGTTGGGGAGGGGGAAGAGGGTGGGAGGGGAGGGGGTTGGGAGGGGTTTTTTCTTTTTTTTTGGTTTGTTAAAGATAAAATGTATTGTAAAACTTTTTAATAAAAAAAAAGTTACGAAGGCACTGAAAAAAGCGGACTTACGACCGTTTCTCACGCTTACGACCGTGACAGCATCCCCACGGGTCATGTGGTCAAAATTCCATTGCTTGGCCATCGACTCAGTATTTAGAAAAAGGCTTATATTCTGTTGTCATCTACTAAAATACTAAGAAATGTACTAATTTAAGGTTGATAAAAGAGAATATTGTGGGAAGAAGGAAGAGAAAATCAAGGAAAGCCACTATGGGAAGTATGGAATTATAGAAACAAATTGTTATTGGTGGTTTATAAGTATAAACCCGGACAACACGCTGTTTACCAAATACTAATGCTGATTATGTTAAAAGAAATTAATAAAATATATATCAGAATTCAATTGCTTGCGAAGTGGTTCGTGTTTACGACGGTCGCAGTGTCCTGGGTGTGGGTGTGTGTGTGTGTGTGTGTGTGTGTGTGTGAGAGAGAGAGAGAGAGAGAGAGAGAGAGAGAGAGAGGTGATCTGCTTTTGCAACCTTCCAGCAAGCAAAGATTCACTTAACCAACCGTGTTAATAGCTTAACAAATGCGACGATTCACTTAACATACTGTGTCAGGAAAAGTCATGAAATGGGACAAACTGGCTTAACAAATGTTTCACTTAGCAACATAACTTTTGGGCTCAGCTGCGGTCGCAACTGGAGGACTACCTGTCCTTGGATTTTGAGACTGCTGTATTTGCACATTATAATCCACATTCCCCTCAAATTGAGCCTTGGTGGAGCAGTGGGCTAATGCCTCCTTAAGTAACACCAGCTGCCTGCAATTAGTGCAGGTTCGAGTCCCACCAGGCTCAAGGTTGACTCAGCCTTCCATCCTTCCGAGGTAGGTAAAATGAGGACCCAGATTGTTGGGGGCAATTAAGCTGACTTTGTAATAATGCCGCTTGGGGTGTGTGTGTGTGAAAGCCCTAACAAGCAGGCATATACATAGAATGAAGGCTACTGCTAAGCTTGTAAGCCGCCCTGAGTCTTCGGAGAAGGGCGGGATATAAATGTAATAAAAAAATAAATTAAAAAAATGAAATAAATAAATAAATTATCTCCTGTGTGGACTTTTATCCTTGCGGCCTTCTTTCACAAATTCTCCTTTATGCCAAAATTTCCTTCTGGCAGTTCCAGGCATGAGAATCTAAGCGCTCTGATTGAAAGCCTCAGAAAGCGGCAGGGTAAAGAAGGCCAATATGTATTTTAATTTTAAAAGGCTGAAACGTGTCTCTTTCTTCCTGATTTTTCCCTGCAGAACTCTTAAGACACCTCTTTTTTTTCTGAAGGAGAGGCAGTAGGCATCTGTCTCTTTTTGATAACTGAGTCTCTTTTTTAAAAAAAACAACAAGTGCTTGAAGTAATAATGCTCACACTGTAACTCTGATAAAGTTTTAAAAGTCAAAACCTTTCGCAAAATTTAATTGTGCTGTACATCACTTTGAGAAACCTCAGGTTGAAGTCTGGTGTACATTCTTTAAAAATTAGACATGATTCTATGTTTTCTCAGATGAACTTGAACTCTTCACGATAATTTTTATTTTTCGTTGTCATCGGTGCTGCCAAAAATCGGATGCTCTTTAGCTTTTTATTGGCTTTAAGGGCATTTGTAAGTATTAAATTTTGCAGGTTTCATCTCATTTTTCTGCTTTATATGCAGACTTGGCTAAACCCCTCCTCATACAAACAATGAACCTGCTCAGTAGCTATAAATGGATAATATGTCAGAAAAAGCAGTTTACCTTTTGTGGTTTAAACCTCCTCCTCAGAAACACACACAGTGAAATTAGATTTTAGTGTCTTCAATTTATAAATGCTTATATTTTTTATGCAGAACTTTAAATCAAGCAAAGTAACTCCATTTATAGTGGCCTTCTCTGTTATAACCAAGTAGGTGTCAAATTATTATATAACATGTTATTAAATACGTAAAAGTTATCCATAAATGGCTCAAGAATAGCAGAACAGATAATGTTTTTGTTTTTTAAAAAATCTATAGCTCTAATTCTGAAAAAGTTTTCAACTGTCCTCTCGGATTAAAAAAGAAGACACTCTTAATTTTTTTTATAAAAATATTCCAGTAGCTGCAGCTCTTAGCATCCACTTTACTCTTTCACCCTATAGTTCTTGTGATTACCACATCCTTGCAGTTTATATTCCATTAGGCATGAGATAACTTCAAACGAACATGGATTTAAATGGCATCTGCACAATGCCACAATAATATCTCCTCTAGACAACTTACGGTTAGACATAACACTCATTTTGATACCTGTCGATGATTCTGATGTATTTTAATTAGCTTTGTTATTGAGGTGGCCTTGATTATAAAGGATTTTGATTGGGAATTAGGCTTTGAAATACCATTCAATAACTTCCTGTCTTGAAATCACCATAATTTCACACTTTGTAACGTGCCAGACTTCGTACTGATTCCAACCCTTTCTTGTAGAAATGATCTAGATGTTGATAGAGTTAATAGGAAGATTAGCCACTAGTAGTTTCAGAATGCCAACAACAGACTGACTGCAGAGTATAAATTCCTTCTATTCCCCTCCAGTTAGAACTGAGGACAGTTTTTCGATGAGAAGTAGAATAAAATCACAAAGCCCAGTTTCCTTTAAAATAAAAGCACTTTTGGGACCTGGTTGAAGAAGAACCCCCATCGATATTGTCGATGGAGATTCTCAGTCATCCAGGTCATAGTTATCCCAACGATGCTTTTCCACGAGACCCAACTGGACTTTTCTGGTTTTTCTCGGAAGACTTTTCGCTTCTCGTCTAAGAAGCTTCTGAAGAAGCTTCTGAAGAAGCTTCTGAAGAAGCTTCTGAAGAAGCTTCTGAAGAAGCTTCTTGGATGGGAAGCAAAACGTGTTCAGACAAAAACAAGAAAGTCCAGTTGCCTCGTGGAAAACCATCATTGGGACTCCATAGACATTATGCACAACCGTCTTTCATCACAGTGGATTAAAATGTAATCCAATTTAAACAGGAGTATATAGTAATTGGTGAGAATGAAGCTGGAGTCGGTTTTCAGGTTTCTGCCTGAGTTGCTAGGTTGGCTAGGGTTGCGTTGTCTGTCAAATGTGTGTCCTGGCTTGACCAGAAATTCAGATGGTAATCAGTATTCATTAATTGATTTTATCACAGCAGAGTCCATTTGAGCGGGGGGTCCCTAATCTATGGTCTGTGGCCTGGGACCGGGCCATGGGCTCTTGGCCAGCAGGCCATGGAAACGGCTGGCCAATGTGTGCAAGGGTGGGTGTGAATTCCCGCCCACACACACTCCTGCTAGTGCCCGTAGCCCTGTTTGTGCATGCATGCGGGTGCACATGGGGATGTTAGTGCAGGGCGGGTTTCTGCAGCCCATTTGGTTATGCCCCACTAGCCCGGGTGGTTTGTGCGGCCTGTTCGCTCATGCACGAACAGGCCACTAGCTGCTGTGGGGGGTGCATGGCTGTTCACACATGCACACAGTGCCAGCGCATGCTGCATGCGTGAACAGGGCTGCTAGTGCCGCACCAGTGTGCGTGACCTTGTGCGCGTGCACACGCCCATCAATTTTGAAGCTGCTCTCCTTCCCTCCGGTCCTCCAGCCCTCTGCATTTGAGGTCCTCTGAAAACCTTGGACAGCATCCAGCTGGAGACACTAAAGTTACACCTCGACTTACCGCCACAACTAAGCCTAAAATTCCTGTTGCTAAGCGAGACAGTTAAGCGAGTTATCCCCATTTTGCGACCTTTCTTGCCATGGATCCCTGCAGTTGTTAAGTTAGTAACGCTTAACAAGCGTTCAGTGAATCTGGCTTGCCCCATTGACTTTCCTGGTCAGAGGCTTGGAAGAGCTGATCACATGACCCCAGGACACTACAACCGTCATAAATACGAGTCGGTGGCCAAGCAGCTGAATTTTGATCTCATGACCGGGGAGGGGTGGGGGGAGGATGCTGCAATGGTCATAAGTGTGAAAAACGGTCCTAAGTCTCTTTTTTTCAGTGTCGTACCTTCGAATGTCCACTATACAAACTGTTGTAAAATGGAGGACTAGCCGCGTTGTAGAACAGGGGTCCTCAACCTTGGCAACTTTTAAGACTTGTGGACTTCAGCTCCAGAATTCCTCAGCCAGCAAGTCTTAAAAGTTGCCAAGGTTGAGGACCCCTGTTGTAGTAGATACATTTGTACCTGGAGCACAATTACACCCGAGGCTTTAATAAGCCCGGCACAGGCAGTTTTTCCAGCACTTTTTATCACCGCCTGCCTGAATAAAGAGCAGGAAAAAGTATCCATTGGGAGTTGATCTCAGCTCCCTCTTATTGAGGAATAATTGGGAAATGAGGGACATTCAAGAAGAGGGCTTGCTAGACTACATAAGGTCCCCTAATCCTAAGGTCCTTTCAAGTTCTTTAGTAGTAGTAGTAGTAGTAGTATTCCTCAGTTCAGAATTATCTGAGATACTTTGTCCAATAGATCTCGTATGAGCCAGCAGTGTGCTGCAGCTGCCAAAAAAGCCAACACAGTGCTAGGCTGCATTAACAGAGGGATAGAATCAAGATCACGTAAAGTACTAATACCACTTTACAATGCCTTGGTAAGGCCACACCTGGAATACTGCATCCAGTTTTGGTCACCACGATGTAAAAAAGATGTCGAGACTCTAGAAAGAGCACAGAGAAGAGCAACAAAGATGATTAGGGGACTGGAGGCTAAAACATATAGGGAACGGTTGCTGGAATTGGGTATGTGTAGTTTAACGAAGAGAAGGGTGAGGGGTGACATGATAGCAGTGTTCCAGTATCTCAGGGGCCGCCACAAAAGAGGGCATCAAATTATTCTCCAAAGCACCAGACAGCAGGACAGGAAACAATGGATGGAAACTGACCAAAGAGAGACGCAACTTAGAATTAAGGAGAAAATTCCTGACAGTGAGGACAATCAGCTAGTGGAACAGCTAGCCTCCAGAAATCATGGATGCTCCATCACTGGAAGTTTT
The DNA here is from genome assembly GCF_964194415.1 of Vipera berus. Lineage (NCBI taxonomy): Eukaryota > Metazoa > Chordata > Lepidosauria > Squamata > Viperidae > Vipera > Vipera berus. Next base: position 116,659,803 of record NC_138206.1, on the reverse strand, counting down.
TAAGAAGAGACTGGGCAGTCACTTGTCTGAGATGGTATAGGTTGTCCTGTTTGAGCGGGGGGCTGGACTAGAAGACCTCCAAGGTCCCTTCCAGCTCTATTCTATTCCAAATAATTACTTAATTACTTAGTTCTGGTTAGAGCTTTTATAGGACAAGTAGGAATAACTGCGCTACAGAAAACGATGGAAAATTGAGGCAATTTCTGTACAATAGACGGAGCAACACCAGCACTACTCTGATGCACACCCATGCACAACTATATAAGCACGTCTACGAACTTGTCCAGTGGAAAGACACTAGATTCCTGCCTGAGCAGGGGGTTGGACTAGAAGACCTCCAAGGTCCCTTCCAACTCTATTATTACTATTATAGATTTGGTAGCTGGGTTATACTCGCTCCGTGCGAGGATAAACAGAATTGTCAGGTGGGGGGAAGGAGAGTTAGAGCAAAGCTTTTGCACTTTTGGGCAGCCCGTTCAAAACACAAGTCAGCCCAAACTTCCTGTGGCTAAGCAAGACAGTTGTTAAGTGAGTTTGAACCCCCTTTTACGACCTTATTTTCCACAGTGGTTTGGTGAATCGCCTTGGTTATTAAGTTAGCAACACGGTTGTTAAGTCAATCGAGCTTCCCCCGTGGTCTTTGCGTGTCAGAAGGTGGCAAAAGGGGGATCGCATGACCCTGGGACAGTGCAGTACGAGTCAGTGGCCAAGCGATCACGTGACCATGGGGATGCTGCAGTGGTCGGAAGTGTGAAAAACACTTTTTTCAGTGTCATTGTCATTTTCAGCGGTCACTAAACGATTTTATGTTGAGGAACATCTGCAGAAAGTGTCTGTATAAATGAATTATCTCTGTGGAGAGGATGAAGAAATGGCGTAGGGTTTTCTGCCTGAGCAGGGGGTTGGACTAGATGACCTATAAGGTCCCTTCCAACTTTATTTTATTATTATTATCTTCATCATCATCATCATCATCATCATTATTATCATTATTGTTAAATAGAAATCTTACGCCTCTCCTTGGTTTTTCCTTTTTTGACCCCTACATGGACCAAGAATAGAGTTGGGAATGTGGGACCCTTGACTCTTTCTGAGCTTGGTTATTTTCGTGCAGACGTTTCATTCCCAAACTAGGTAACCTCATCAGTGCTAGAAGAGCGTTGGGGAAAATTGGGAATATTATTATTATTATTATTATTAATTTTATTTGTATACCACCCTTCTCCTGAAGGACTCAGGGCGGTGAACAGGGCAAACATATAAAATACGAAATTACAAAAGTTAAAAAAGAATTAAACGAAATGCCCAAGCAACAACAATAAATTAAATACATTTAAAACAACAATAAAATCCCAACCCATCCCCCATCAGGCCAGGCCGGCTTGTTTGAACAAATAAGTCTTCAGATCGTGTCGGAAGGAGCAAAGGTCGGGCGCCATCCGGAGCTCAACCAGCATATTAGAACCAATGTGGTGTCATTCTTCTTTAGCGATCACTTTTTTACAACATTAGAGAATACATGTAACTCCTGGTTCAACTTTAGGGTTGTTGAGCTTCTCAGTGAAGTTCAGAGCAAGCCCCAATAATGCCATTTATTGATTGATCGGGCTTATTTGCTGCGTTACTTGTCATTGACTCTAAGCGTGAACTGATTGGTGTCACTTGCATTTGACTAGACCTACATCTCCAGAAGTTGGGTTGAAAAGGAAAAAAAAGGCGGGAAAAGTTTAAACTGATGACACTGTAGGTAGAAAAAGTGAAGTTAATGGGTGAGATTAAAAAAAAAATAAAGTAAAATAAGATTTAGTTGTAGAAGGAACTTTGGGATCAGAGAAAAAATGAAAAAATAATGGGGAAGACTGTATTTAAGGAAGAAGATTGTTAGACTGGAAGAGAAATTATTGTTCAGCTGTGTTGATCCTACGTGCTAAAACCCTAAAACCAAATTAGGAAAACACAAGTGTTGGTTTGTTTCATAACATGCTCTATCCAGACTAATATGCTTTTGGTACATTCAGCTTGATATGTACATGCCAAGACCATAATTGTAATCCTATGACACTAATCACATACATAATTCCATTTTAACCTAAACTAGTATGTGATAGAAGCCTTCTCTCAGCCAATTAGTGAAAGTTTCAGGAATTGAAAAAAAATGGCATATTTGTATATCTGCAATAATGGTCATATTTTAATGTATTATTGATCTTCACTTATAACATTAATGAAAATCAGTGGTGAGATGTATTTTATTGTTTAAGCTTCATATTTTCTAACAAAATTAGAGGGTGTATCGTGGTCTGAACTTCAAATGTAGTAAAAAAACATAAAACAGCTGCAAGATAAATTGTTCTTAGAACAGTTAATGTACCAGAGTAGTATGTCTTACTATGTTTGAAATTATGTTTACTCAAATAAAGCAAATTGTGTGTGTGTGTGTGTGTGTGTGTGTGAAATAAAATAGCACACATTATTTTAAAGTAATGGCGGCCAGCTATTTTAACAAATTTGCCAGAAATCCAATGGAACAAATATTGTTATTATAAAACATAATAGTTCCATCCTTAATTTTTTTTCTTATCATATATTTTACAGGAATGGTGATACCAGGCAATCGGATTCTTATAGCTAGGTTGACTGAAATATCATGTACCCCATACACACACACACACACACACACACACACACACACACACACACAAACCTCTGTTGGCAAACACTATTGAAATGCCTTATTAGTATAGAATGAAGCCCTATGGAATAGATTTTCATCTTAGTCCAATTGGTTTGTTTGAAATTAATGGTTGATATTTTGGCTTGCCTGAAATGATGCTAAACGTATTGGTAATTTTTCTTATTTAATGATACAAAAACTCAATCTTTAAAACATGTGTTCTTATTTTACATGCAACAGTAGTCCACGCTATTACAGGACTATTATTTATTTGTTGTTATCCCACCTTTATTTTTTATAAATAAAGCAGCAAACAGGCCTGATATTTCTTTCTCCTCTTATTTTCCTCACAACAACAACCACAATCCTGTGAGGTGAATTGGGCTGAGACAATGTGATTGGCCCAAAGTCACCTAGAGCAGGGGTCTTCAAACTTGGCCCTTTTATGACTTGTGGACTTCAACTCCCAGAATTCCTCAGCCAGCATCCATTTTGTTCGTTAGATTTAAGACAGGGGTCTTCAAACTTGGCCCTTTTATGACTTGTGGACTTCAACTCCCAAAATTCCTCAGCCAGCCTCCATTTTGTTCGTTAGATTTAAGACAGGGGTCTTCAAACTTGGCCCTTTTATGACTTGTGGACTTCAACTCCCAGAATTCCTCAGCCAGCCTCCATTTTGTTTGTTAGATTTAAGACAGGGGTCTTCAAACTTGGCCCTTTTATGACTTGTGGACTTCAACTCCCAGAATTCCTCAGCCAGCCTCCATTTTGTTTGTTAGATTTAAGACAGGGGTCTTCAAACTTGGCCCTTTTATGACTTGTGGACTTCAGCTCCCAGAATCCCTCAGCCAGGTACCTGGCTGAGGAATTCTGGGAGTTGAAGTCCACAAGTCATAAAAGGGCCAAGTTTGAAGACCCCTGACTTAGGTGGTTTTCCTGCCTAAGGTAGGACTGGAACCCGCTGTTTCCTGGTTTGTAGTCTGGTGCCTTAACCATAAAACTCATTATTGCTATAGTCTTAAAAAAAATAAAAGTGCAAAATTTTATCAAGCTATCCTCGTTTTATCCAGCAGCCTGATTTTTCTTAACCAGACTAGAATTATATTTTAATCCTTTTTCAGTAATCTCTTAAGGATGTCTCCATTTCTCTTAAAGATATGGATCTGACTGTAGATATAAATGTGTATTGTGATTTGTTTGACTATGCAAATAAAGTGAACTCTGTTGCTATTAATTTACCCTTTAAAGTTCTAGTTTAAAACTTTTGAATTTAAAAAAAAAACATGTTATCTAGTTATTTGATAAATGGAAGCCAGATATAAAAATTGGGTGCGGTGGGAGGTTGGTAACAACTACGGAGCTAGGCACTTTGGTATAGGACTGTCAATCTGCATTGCAAACCCTTGGAAGATCATGAGATGGCAGCAAAGGGATACTAACATTCTAACTTTCTGCTGCCATCTGTTGTTCATCTAGTATTTTGCAGCTCACATACAGTAGTCTTTTGTAGTTTTTTTAAAAAAAAGTTTACAGCTAAATAAGGCAATATGCCATTTTTTTCTTCGCATTTATAATTTAGCTTGACAGAAGAATCATTAAGATATTGAAACCTTGAACATCATTTTATGGGCCCATTAAAGGTATTGCTTTCCTGTAGACAATCATTTTTGTTCCTTTTTAATGTCCTCCACGGATATCATCATAAAAATAAATGCCAATTAAAAAGAGTAAACTGTAATGTAATTAAAATTCTCTGCCTCCCTCCCTGAAGTGGTCTTAACTTTGAGGATTACTGTATTTCTAATCTGGCAATATATTGGTTTGGGTTTTATGTTCCTTATTCCATACAAGATAAAATTTATCCAAAGCAAATAGCATTTCTTTTTTACTGATTTTAGTTGTTTTCTAAGAATTCTGATAACTTTCTTATGTCTAGTAGTTTAAGAAAAAGAAGGATGAGGGGGGACATGATAACAGCCTTCCAATATCTCAGGGGCTGCCCCAAAGAAGAGGGAGTCAAGCTATTCTCTAAAACATCTGAAGGCAGAACAAGAAACAACGGATGGAAACTGATTAAGGAGAGAAGCAACCTAGAACTAAGGAGAAACTTCCTGACAAGGAGGACAATTAATCCGTGGAACTGCTTGCCTCCAGAAGTTGTGGGTGCTCCAACACTGGAGGTTTTTAAGAAGGGTTTGGACAACTATTTGTCTACAGTGATATAGGATTTCCTGCTTGAGCTGGAGGTTGGACTAGAAGACCTCCAAAGTCCCTTCCAAGTCTGTTATTCTGTTATTCTGATCTTTGTTTCTTTCCATTGTCCTTTTTAATTTTATGGATTTCTCCCTCTCTCAAGCTTTTTACCATATACTTAATAAGAAAGAAGAGCTGAGTTGACTTCTAATTTCTCCATCATTGAGCACACTCCATGCTTATATTCTACGGAAGTGGGTAGAAGTAACCAGACTTACTCAGCCTTAGCTCAAATTGTCTTGGTAACTTGCACCAAATCTTCTTCCTACATAACCTTCTCTTTGTGATAAGGGCTAATAATTTCCGGTTTCCTGCTACAAGCCCTTGGGTAAAATACACTTCCCTTTTTTACAGTCAGTTTTTGGACATTATTGCTGCAGGTTGCCTGTCTCTTAGCTTTTAAACAGTTTCAGCTTAAATTATAGGTCATGCAATATGCTATTTATATGTCTGGAAAGTTAATTTGAGGCTTCTTGTATTTTTCCCTGTACTGCTTGTCCACATCTGGAATCAGGGCAGTTGAACAAATTGGCAAATCTCATAGTTCCAGATGGAGCTATTACTGTTTTTCAGCTTTTACTAGCATAGCTGAATGCTCTACAAAATATATTTATGAAGTGCCACCCTTGTTACCGATAGCTCAGCGTTGTTGGCCCTTAGCAGTGGTATAAATCTGACACTACTGGCTTTATCATTAACGGTGTTGCTGAATTGCTGACTAAATTTAAACCAGTCAGTACTGATTTAAAACTGTATCTCATCTCTCATATATTCTAAATTTAAACCAGTCATTTAAACCTGCATCTCATCTGGCATATAGCAGAGACTATACAGCCAGTGGTTAAAAACTAAGCATTTATTCTTGGATCTCGTAAGAGCCAGTTTGGTGTGGTAGTTAAGCTGCTGTCTTAGAAACCAGGAGACTCTGAGTTCTAGTCTTACCAGGAGATGGTGAGTTCTAGTCCCACCTTAGGCATGAAAGCCAGCTGGGTGACTGGGTCAGTCACCAGGAGATGGTGAGTTCTAGTCCTACCTTAGGCATGAAAGCCAGCTGGGTGACTTTGGGTCAGTCATCAGGAGATGGCGAGTTCTAGTCCCACCTTAGGCATGAAAGCCAGCTGGGTGACTATGGGTCAGTCACCAGGAGATGGTGAGTTCTAGTCCCACCTTAGGCATGAAAGCCAGCTGGGTGACTTTGGGTCAGTCACCAGGAGATGGCGAGTTCTAGTCCCACCTTAGGCATGAAAGCCACCTGGGTGACTGGGTCAGTCACCAGGAGATGGTGAGTTCTAGTCCCACCTTAGGCATGAAAGCCAGCTGGGTGACTTTGGGTCAGTCACTAGGAGATGGTGAGTTCTAGTCCCACCTTAGGCGTGAAAGCCGACTGAATGTCTTTGGGCTAGTTACTCTCTCAGAGATCAGTAAATAAATGATCTTCCATTTTCATTCAGGCTTTGAGGTAAACGAACTTTCTACCTTCCCATTAATGATGGACATCTTCCATGGCGGAGACGAGAAGTCTAGTGTTACTTTGGCCAATACCTGTAACTCATTCACCCACTTTCCCCTTTCTGTGGTTAATTGCCAATAACTAGTTTTAAGGCGGAATTTGAGGGGAGTGGAAGGAATTGATCCAGTTTAAAACTTTGGATCTCGGCACCCACCATTATCCCTGGAAGACCAGCAGGAAGTGGAAGGCAACCGTAAGCCACTTCTGACACCCTACAAAATGAAATTGTTTAGTTTTATCCCGTATCAGGAACCGAAAGTCGTTTTTAACCGTTAGGTCTACATCCCGCCTCCATAACAGTGGTGCTTTGGTTTGAAATGTTTGCAACAATAGTCTGCGATACTTTTAGATGCTCACTTCTATCAGTCCACCAAAATTAGTACGTAGTAGTCCCTCTGCTTATTTTCCCTCACAACAACCCTGTGAGGTGGGTTGGGCTTAGCATCGCTTCACCTCAGCTATACCTAAGGGGAAAAAAATCCATCCTCCGTAATGTATCCTCACTTTTATGAGCATAAAACTTGTATATATTTCAACACCCAAACACCCACACGTTGATCCATTCAGTTTTGGGAGCTCCTCTATGTCTAAAAGATAACGTGGGAAGCAACTGAACAGCTATTCCCAATGTTTTTTTTATGCCGTATAAATTAGCCTTTTTCAGAACTGTATATTTTCTGCGTAAAGTAAAAGTGACTATTTTCCTTTTAGAGACAAGTCGTTCTTGTTGTATAGGGTTGTATCTGCACCTTCGCTGCCATGCTGCTGCCATGGTTTTGCTTTTCTTGAACTATAATCTTTCATTAAAAAAACCAAAACATAACAAATCCACAATTTAAAATAATAATAATGGTAATAATAATAAGAGTTGGAAGGGACCTTAGAGGTCTTCTAGTCCAACCCCCTGCTCAGGCAGGAAACGCTATACCGTTTCAAACGGGTTGTCCAATCTCTTCTTGAAAAAGTCCAGTGTTGGAGCATTCAGAACTTCTGGAGGCAAGCAGTTTCACCGGTTAATTGTCCTCACTGTCAGGAAGTTTCTCCTTAGGTCCAGGTTGCTTCTCTCTTTGGTTAGTTTCCATCCGTTGCTTCTTGTCCTGCCTTCAGGTGCTTTGGAGAATAGCTTGACTCCCTCTTCTTAATGATTGCTAAAATTATAAAATCCATATACACAGTTACTTCTTTAAAACATTGAGAGTTTCAGTCTCTGTTGAATGTTGGTCTTTTCTGGGACTGAGAAGTGTCAAAGAAATGCCTTCTGTGGAAGTGCCAAGGACTTTAGAAGTGCTGCATCAGACAATCCCTGCTCTCCACTATCTATTGAATCATTATTATCTAATGCACATCTCTGATTAAAACAGCGTTTCGTAATTACCGGATTGTTATTAGTCTGGATTTCTGATAAAACTTAACTGAAGTTCTGTTTTGTTTTTAAATAGGTACCTATCAGATGAAGGGATTGAGGCTTGCACAAACTCATCTGAAAAAGTCAACATCAACGATATTATCCTGATTGCACTCAATGTAGGTACAGTTTGCGAACTTTTAAAATTTATAATCAGTTTCGCTGATCATTTATTATTTGGAAATACACCAACTAGCTCTAAAAATGAAAATGTTCTAGGGCCCTAGGCTGGTACTATACAGAGTTATTTTATTTTTCCTTTGACAAATATTTATGTCAAAGGACTGTTTCGTATTGTTTCTGTTTCTACCTTCTGGTCTGTCAAATATTATTTGTAATTAAATATAAAGCTATATTAAGTGAAGAGATACTTCTTAAAGAGGGGAGGAAGGAAGGAAGGAAGGAAGGAAGGAAGGAAGGAAGGAAGGAAGGAAGGAAGGAAGGAAGGAAACGGAAACACAGCCCAAATCTCATTTCTGTGCAGAATTTTTTTTTAGAACTACATATTTAAATTTTTCTTGGTCTTTGTAAAGGATAAAGGTTTAAGTATATATTGGTGTACTGCATTTTCGTCTTCCTGTGGTTAGTAGGATGCAAATAATAGTCTGTTAGATTGCAAGGTGGTTTCTAGATTAGAGACTATAATTTGCCTAGAACAAGGGTCGCGATACGTCGCGACACGTCACATGACAGGGCGAGTTTGACACCCCTGGCCTAGAATGTCAATAATATTAGGATAAAACTGGTTACACTTTAGCTTTACTTGTCTCATATTGGCCTAGATGTTCACGTCAAAAGTGCTGCTGTCTTTATTAGTAGGGAGTGTGGCTGTAGAATGGGGGCAGCTAAGGCTAACACAGTCCGCAGTTTCTCTATTTGTTTAAAATATTTTGTGGAAGCCTTGCCTGCCCAAAACCACAGCAGCAAAAGACAAAATTTGCAGGGCCATCTGCTGACATTCTTGATATCTGGAATATCGGAATATCGACTGTTAAGGGGAGTAAGCGATTAAAAAAATGAATTAGCCAGCGAAACGGAAAAAGAGAAAAGTAGAGGCCGTTTTTGTAAATTCTCTGAATTTTAAGAGAAACAGAACGTATGCAATACAGCAGAGTAAAGATCTTCTGGAGTGAATTTTATTGATACATGCCTAGAAGTGAAAGTGGTGGTTTCATTATAATTAAATCCATTCTTACATAACAGACGAATGAATATTCGTTTTAAAAGCCTGAGTGGTTTGATTGCTTATGAAGAATATAAGAATCACAAGGCTGATGAGAAGTTCGGAATGTGAAACAGACCATTATTTGATAGTGTCAGAAGTGGGAAAAATGGACTGTGAAGGCAAAGAAAGAAGCTTTAAATAAATAAATAAATAAATAAAAGCCTAGCCTAAAGTAAAATTATTGGAAGAAGAGAAAGTCTATTTGAAAAAAAGGTCACAAGATAGATTTCCAAATGCAAAATGGAACAAGGTGACATGGAAGCTGGTAGAACGCAGTAAAATAACTATATTACAACTGACGATAAGTATTTGTGTATATGTAGTTATGTACAAACTGAAGTTTTCTTGGTAAAAGAACCAGGTCTATATATTTTCTACTTTCATATTACTAGCTGTTGCGCATCCCGAATATTGTGTTACCTACTACTTTCTGAATGTTTTCCTTTTAAAAAAATGTTTAGCACTAAAACTTACAAGAATAAAAGTAACTTTTAAAAAAAGTAACGAAAAAAGGTTTGCGTTTTTTTAAAAACCAATGATACACTCAAACAGTTACAATTTTCTGTCCAGCGTGATGCTTACATAGTTGAAAGTGATCTGTTAGGAGAAAAATAATAATTCATTAAACACCAACCAAGTTTGAATCCATTTCTCCTGCACTGTAAGAATTTTTCAAAGCTCTTCATTGTCAATTTTCCATCTAGAGGGATTTCCTAAACTCTTAAAAAACCATGCATCTTACGTGTTTTTAATTGATCGCTGTTTTTCAGTAGCAAATTTGCAGCTAACAGGACAAACTCAATCTATTTCTGTTGTTGTATTGATTTATAAGGCTTTAGAAATAAGGCAATAAACCGTTGCCTTCTTGGTTTACAGATTCAAATTTGATCTGTAAGTTTAGCTGAAGATTTATTTTATCTTTTTTTATTATTATTATAATGCAAGTTTCTTCAGTATTTCTTTCCGTCTATTTTTGAAGGGAATATCCATTATTCAAAGCGTATTCTCAACCAAAGACCCTTAAAACCTTCAGAATTGTTTACTGTCTTGTTTTGACAGAAGACAAGGTCGAAATAAGGGGGATATATTTATTAACTTACTGTCACTATGTGGGAAATTAAAAGAGGGGAAGAGCGGTATCCTAAGGTCCCTTCAAGTTCTTTAGTAGTAGTAGTAGTAGTAGTAGTAGTAGTAGTAGTAGTATTCCTCAGTTCAGAATTATCTGAGGTACTTTGTCCAATAGATCTCCTCGTATGAGCCAGCAGTGTGCTGCAGCTGCCAAAAAAGCCAACACAGTGCTAGGCTGCATTAACAGAGGGATAGAATCAAGATCGCGTGAAGTACTAATACCACTTTACAATGCCTTGGTAAGGCCACACCTGGAATACTGCATCCAGTTTTGGTCACCACGATGTAAAAAAGATGTCGAGACTCTAGAAAGAGTACAGAGAAGAGCAACAAAGATGATTAGGGGGCTGGAGGCTAAAACATATAGGGAACGGTTGCTGGAATTGGGTATGTGTAGTTTAATGAAGAGAAAGGTGAGGGGTGACATGATAGCAGTGTTCCAGTATCTGAGGGGCTGCCACAAAGAAGAGGGAGCCAAGCTATTCTCCAAAGCACCTGAAGGCAGGGCAAGAAGCAACGGATGGAAACTAGTCAAGGAGAGAAGCAACCCAGAACTAAGGAGAAACTTCCCGACATTGAGAACAATTAACCAGTGGAACAACCTGCCTCCAGAGGTGGTGAATGCTCCAACACTGGAGGTTTTTAAGAAGAGACTGGACAGCCACTTGTCTGAAATGGTATAGGGTTTCCTGCCTGAGCAGGGGGTTGGACTAGATGACCTCCAAGGTCCCTTCCAACTTATTATTATTATTAGGAACTAAGGAGAAATTTCCTGACAGTGAAAACAACCAGTGGAACTCCTTGCCTCCAGAAGTGGTGAATGCTCCAACACTGGAGGTTTTTAAGAAGAGACTGGATGGTCATTTGTCTGAAATGATAGGGTTTCCTGCCTGAGCAGGGGGTTGGACTAGATGACCTCCAAGGTCCCTTCCAACTTTATTATTATGTAAATATTATCTTGCTGACCATCTCCCCTTGTTGTTCTTCCTACAGTGTTCTTCCTGTTAGTTGCCGGTTCTGCTTTCTTTGCAGTGTGTTTGCTTACTTTTTAACAGTGAGGTTACAGAGATCTTGGTTTATCAGCCAGCCTATTGCAGATGCTGATTTGGGCTGAGAGACAATGATTGGACTTATTGTCCAATTGTCCATTCCATGCCCACAAGTCTCTTAATCCCAAACCTCAACCACTGCATATACACACGAATCTTCAACTTAACGACTGGTCGTTTAGTGACTGTTTGAAGTCATGGCAGACCCCCCCCCCAAAAAAAAGAGACTTACAAGCCGGTTGTAAAGTTCCAACATCTGCCCACAGGACAGCGTTATTCAGCCACGTGACCACGAATTAATGATGGGATGGGGTTTTTTTTGTTTTTTGTTTGCTTGAAACCAGCTTTTATTTCTGGTTCCCTACAAAAAGCATCCCGTAGCGAACTACAGGTTCCCTTTACAAATCCCCGTTGCTTGCTTTACAACTTCCCAATTCACTTAATAACCCCCAAAGGGGGTTATTACCACAACTTTAACGGCTGTAATTGTGCAGTTCAGTTACGATACTGAACCAAATAGACAGGAGTTGAACGTTTCATTGTCCTTTTAACAGTCAATAATGAATCTTACCAAGATCATGGCATCTGGCCCTCTCAATTCCTGGCAAATAGATGGGGAAGAAATGGAGGTAGTGACAGATTTTATTTTCCTGGGCTCCAAGATCACTGCAGATGGGGACTGTAGCCAACAAATTAAAAGACGCTTGCTCCTGGGGAGGAAAGCCATGGCAAATCTAGACAGCACCCTAAAAAGCAGAGACATCACCCTGCCAACAAAAGTGCGTATAGTCAAGGCTATGGTCTTCCCAGTTGCAATGTATGGCAGTGAAAGCTGGGCCATAAGAAAGGCTGAGCGCCAAAGAATTGAGGCCTTTGAACTATGGTGCTGGAGAAGACTCCTGCGAGTTCCTTGGACTGCAAGGCGATCAAACCGGTCAGTCCTAGAGGAGATCAACCCTGACTGCTCTTTAGAAGGCCAGATCCTGAAGCTAAAACTCAAATACTTTGGCCACCTAATGAGAAGGAAGGACTCACTGGAGAAGAGCCTAATGCTGGGAAAGGTTGAGGGCAAGAGAAGAAGGGGACGACAGAGAATGAGGTGGCTGGATGGAGTCACTGAAGCAGTAGGCGTGAGCTTAAATGGACTCCAGAAGATGGTAGAGGACAGGAAGGCCTGGAGGAATGTTGTCCATAGGGTCGCGATGGGTCGGACACGACTTCGCAGCTAACAACAACAATGAATCTTAACGGACCCAGTCAGGTGGGTGGGTAAGAGAGAACCAGCATTTAAACTGCAAACACCACATGGGTTGTTATTAAAATTAAAGCCACTGTCTGGAGTCGGATGACTTGCTTGATATTAATGGTAACACTCAAACCCTTATCAAAAAGAAAGGCTATCTGCTCATCAGGCGCTTACGGTTGTGTTTTCATTTTTGAAGAGTTGCAAAAATAATAATACTAATGCCGTTTATAAGATCGTGCGGGCGAAAAACAAAATCATAAACCTACGTCGATCCCTGTGGCCTGTTGCCGTTCTTAACGGCAAACGTTGATCTCTCTTCTTTGTCGTCTGTGCCTTTGGAAGCAACGTTAGCATTTAATTTTCTTCTCTTTCTTTCAACTTTAGACAGATTTAAGAGCCATCGGCAAGAAATTTCTCCCCAGTGACATCAACGGCGGAAAAGTAGAAAAGGTAAAAAGATTCCCAGTGCTGTCTTTAGTGGGCTTGTGCAAAAGTTTGAAAAACTGCTTTGCTCAACCTGCCCTTCGGCAAGGTATTCCCATGTAGGTTTTTTTTTAAAGATATCTCTCTGTGTGTGTGTGTGTATGTTTCTTATACAGGGTTACTGTTTTTCTCCGAAGAACAAAAGTTGTAAAAAAACCCACAACTCTGCGGACTGTAAAAATACGATTCAGCCACCAGATGGCTGTATTTGATTAAACTTGAAGGAAAAAAAAATAATGTAGAGTTTTTCAGTGACGGTTTTTCTTTTTTATTGTAGAGTTAAAATAGTTCAGGCTGGTCATTTGTGATCATGGGGCGTATAAAAGGAAGGATTTTATCGTTGGGCATATAAAAGGATTTTCCAACAATGTCCTCAAATGGGTTGCACCAATTTAAAGCTAAAACAAGGAAAACTCTGTTTTTTCCCCCCCTCTGATAGGTATTGTTGGATCGCTTCGGACACTTTAGATTAGGAAGTTCTGCAAATATCTTTTAAAAATCTTAGTTATATGCTTGAAATGTAGGTATGTGGGTTTGATGGTGGTGGTGTTGTTTGGGTTATATTAAAAGTAAGACCTAATGTTTTTTTTTTTAGCTTTAAGTATTAAGATGATTCTCCCTCCTGCCTCCAGCAGAAATAACTTAAGAGTCCAGCCTATCTAACATGAAAAAGCTTCTTTAAACATGTCTTAAAAAAATAGGTATTTGTACGGGTATACCGGTAGTTCCTTGCCTTACAGCCACAGTTGAACCCTGTTGTTAAGTGAGTTTTGACCCATTTTACGACTTTTCTTACCACAGTTGTGTGAATCGCTGCGGTTGTTAAGTATTGACTTTGCTAGTCGCAGAGGTCGCAAAAGGGGATCGCAAAAGACTCAGAACATTGCAGCCCTCATAATTATGAGTCAGTTACCAAGCCTGTGAATTTTGATGTCATGACTATGAGGATACTGCATTGGTTTACGGTTGCTGAGCATATTCTTCAGACTGCAGTAGAAAGTCCCTTCATTTTCAAAGTCTGTTTGTGTCAGGACCCACCCCAAACCACGTCTTAGGAAGACAAAACTCTTGGAGCCAAATCTAGTCCAAAAAGAATCTTTACTATGACATGCTTGGTTGTAGGAATACAAGACAGGACTTATTATTATTCCACGAACTAAACCCTTATAAAGAGTTCCCGGTTTAACCCCCCCTTAACCCCATTTGGTCAGTCCCCCATCATTTACCTCGTATCATCCCTCTCGTGGGGAAAAAGGAACTAAGGACCCTTCATGTTTATTGCTCTCTTCCGTGACACAAGCCAGATGCTAGCCCCCACTTTTGTTTCCCCAATTCAAAAGGCTTCTCTTTTCCTTTGAAATGCCTAATACTGGTTCAATACACATCTGTTTCCTCCTCTTCGGGAGATGGCAGAATCCATGGAATAATGTTTTAAACATACATTTATGAATATGATATAAATGGATTCTGACAGTTTGCTTGTGTCATACAGAGGGACCCTGGCATTTGAAAGCATAAACAACAACATCAAAAAACCAGAATCTCCATGCATTCTCCAATAATTGGACAATTTTTTTTTATCTCCCGCTTAAGAATCGAGAGAGAAATTCAGTAGCGCTTTTTATCTTCCTTAGTGTATTAAAGTGACTAAACTAAAGCATAGAAAACTTCCCTGAAGTGATAACACAGTACACAATTGGGTAGTTGTTTCACAGGGGTGTTTCTGTATCTCCTAGATTGTAATCCTTTCTTTGGGTTTTGGTGAACGTAGAGGCACGAAGCAGAAGCAGATACCTTCTGCCTAAAATGATCCACCAGTGCAGAAGTGTTCAAAATTCCAATTAGTAGGCCAAGAATATCTGGGTACCACCTCACAATGCTCAATTAGAAATGGTAGGCTATTTTTTAGCTCTAAAGCTATAACGCTGGAGCTTTAAGATTAGGTCGGTGACCTTCCTCATAAAACAACTTAAATGCATTACTTGAAATAGTATTGTAAGAACACGCGCGCGCATACACACACACACACACACACACCTCTCAGCCTCTCTGCCCCAGCCAGAAACTCAGCATGCCAGGTCTGTAGAAATGTAGATTTGATAATCCTTTCAGAAAAACTGGAGCCAGGAATCTTGGAGCTGATGGGATTAGAAAGACAAAGATCCCTAGAACCAATAACCCCTCACCCATCCAACACAGGACATAGCCATCAGCCACAGCCCCAGGAAAGCAGGACATGACTTTTAGGATATAATAGGACTAGCCCACCACCATCAGAATACAAAAAGGGCACACTCAGACTCAGGTGTCAAGTTTCCGACGTATGGGCTTTTCAAGTGACTGAGGCATTGTTTACCTTAAAAGTCCTTTATTTAGCCTAATACACCGGCAAATGCTTGCTCGAAGGAAGCTGGAATCGGAAATCTCTGCCCCCTTGCATAATATATTAAACACAATTCTCCACCTTTCTAATTTTGTCATTAATCACATTCTCCAATTAATTTAAAGAATTAGTTTCTCTTCTGTTAGACAACCCACCAAGTTCCTCATCTTCTTTAATTTCATATGGCCTTGAGGTACAATCTTCCTCCTCCCTACTCCCAACCTTAACCCTATCTCTTAAAGTAATACACAAGTTTAACATATGAAATAGCTGCTTCTTCATCTCTTGTCAAGCAAGAACATTCGATGTTAGCAGCGTTGACATCAGGTCAAAGTACATGACACAGGAAATGCAAAGCCTCAGACAGGAACAAGTCCAAACACAAAAGCCCAAGAAGGTATAGAAACCCACCATTCCCAGCAATGTGTGGTCAACTGCCCCAGAGCCACATGCTGCTGTGGTTCAGCTCTTCAATAAACTACAACCTCCTTTCTAACGCAGTCTCCATTTGGTTTATTCCCAGCTTGGACTGGACCCTGATGAAGATTTTTCTTTCAACAGTATGAAAATCCTAACTTTGTAATTATAGTAGGCAAAATATTGTAGGAGATGCCCACGTTGAGCCAGAGGGAGGGGTCAAGAGCGTCATCAGTCTGGCATCCCTTCGCGCCCACAAGGGATCTTAAGTCCAGCCTACCGAGAATCCCGTTGCCTCTTATCTACCGCCTATTTGCTTTGACATATAGTAGCTCAGATTCCTGTAGAGAGCAGAAGCTTGCAATAAAATTTTACATTCTTTTGAACTGCCTGGACTGCCTGATTTTCCCCGCGCTTGACAATTGTGCCCTTACTAGCAAAACAAAACAGCGCCAAAACTGGAGAATGAGTTAGACGAAAGCATTTTCGCCATGCTTACATTTGTGGGTCTCAGTTGGAACAATTTTTATATGGTTTATTTTTCCCCCCCATTGTCTTCACAGCTAGAAGGCCCCTGTGTGCTGCAGATTCAAAAAATCCGCAATATTGCTGCTCCGAAGGACAATGAAGAATCTTCGGTGGCCCCCAGAATGCTACGCTTGCAGATGACCGACGGACACACCAGCTGCACGGCAATAGAGTATACTTACATGTCAAAAATAAGGTAAATGGGGCTTATTTGTGCTTTATGATGACTCCTGCAGCTTTTTACACATCAGATCTTTGCAGTGCCGAAGAGTTACCCCTACCAAACAATTATTTGTCGGTATATACTGCCAAGCCTGACTGCTTATGAAAGTTGAATTTAGGTGCAACATTATCAAAATTAAAGTTTCTCCTTCAGGTTTCTTGGATAGCTCAGCGAGTGTTTATGGTACAGGATAGATAGAATTTGGGCCAGAGAGAGAAAACGTTTATAGGTCAGATTTATTGAGCTGTTTGTTGGAATGAGCTGAAGTTCATTACTGATGTGCTATCAATTTTCACTAAAGCCTGCCGAAGGGAAGTAGCGTTCATAATATTTAATTTGCCTGTTTTTTGAACAAAGACGTTTCCCTACCGTTATTCGTAAGCTGCTTTTTAGGTAAAAGTAGCGGCAGTTGCTGCTAGAGGCAAATCGGTAGTTCGGTAGCTTTATTACCGATAAAATTACAGCTCACGTCTCAGTTTCCAGTTTCCAATTTAATTTTACCGATGCTATGAAAATATACTGCTCAAAAAAATAAAGGGAACAGAAAATAAGACATCTTACTATTAAATACAGTACATTGTGTTGTTTAAGTGTTCCCTTTATTTTTTTGAGCAGTATACTATTAATATATTTACACCCACAGATGAAATAGTTGTTTAAAAAATGGCTTGCAAGCTTCCAACTCTGTTGGGCTTAAAACCCAAAATATTCCTATTCGTTTTACAAAAGAGCTCGGTGTATTTCCCTCGCCCCCTCCCACCCAGTTGTGGGCTACTTTGCATAATAATTTCAAGGACATGAATTGTCCCAGCATCACTAGTAACTGCAGAAAAATAGCTCTGCCTACAGGAATCACTCTGATAAAATTACGCCTATAGAGGTTTGAGTGGTTTAAATTAGGCTTGGGCAAGGGGAAAGGTCCAGACTCTTATTTTTTTGAGATTTAAGTGGGGTTTTAACCTTGTAGGAATTAAGATTATTTTTTTTTGGAAATGATGCATTTTTAGCTGAACTGCACCGCTTTCAGACTACCTGTCAATCATCCCAACTTGGTCAATCAGAAGAGAAAGTGGCTCGAATCCATTGTTAGCCAAAAGTACACTTTACTAGAGCTAAATGGTTGCAGAGATGCAAAGCCGGATCCCTAGATTTTTCGCGCCCAAAGCACTTCTCCCTTAGTCCCAACCACCCCCATTGGTTATCTCAAGTGTCCAATCGGATTGGGTGACAGTCCCTGTCTTTGCAGTTTGGGCGGTGCTGGATTCCATAGTGTGACCTGGGAACCGCTGGGCTGGGGGGAATGGCACGATGGTTAGTTTCAGTTCCTCTCCTACTAACCCCCCCCTTATCTCACCCCACAATTCCCCCCCCCCCCCCGTGTACAGCAGACTGGCAGCAAGCAAAGCATGGCGTAGTGCGGGTGGCAGTCGTAACACCACCTCCCCACCACACCTCCGGAGGCTTTTGTGTTTTTTTTCCCCTCTACAACACCCTGATCATTTACCCACCTATGATCGTATCCTGCAGTAAACAAATTCTGTTTCTGGATATTACTGCGTATTATGGGAAATTTTCTCCCTGGCTTTGTCTGGAGACTTCTCAGAGTTAAGCCTGTCTATTACAGTTTGTAAGTTTGGGCAGTTTTCAGAGAATTTCAGCTTGAAGATGAGAATATGAAGTCAAAAGAAATCCATGATACTTGGGAAGGAGGTATTTCATGAACTCTACTTCCTTTCAATGATGAATAATAATAATAATAATAATAATAATAATAATAATAATAATAATAATAATAATAATAATAATAATAATAACAACAACAAACAACAATAACAACAAACAACAATGATGATAATGATAATGATAATAATGATAATGATAATGATAATGATAATGATAATGATAATAATTAATAATAATAATAATAATAATAATAATAATAATAATAATAATAATAATAATAATAATAATAATAATAATAATAATAATAATAATAATAGCAGCAGCAGCTGCTGCTAAACTAATCCACTGGGCATTGTGTAAAAAGTACGACTTGCCTGTGTCCAAAAAGTCGTGGGAACATAGGGTGGAAAAAGTTGTCGAGAATGAGAGGGTGAAGATCTTGTGGGACTTCCGAATACAGACAGATCGCCATTTGGAACACAACACGCCAGATATCACAGTTGTAGAGAACCGAAGCGTACAGCTGATTGATGTCGCTGTATCAGGAGATGCCAGAGTTGAAGAAAAAGAACTGAAAAAAATTAGGAAATACCGCGACCTGGCCATCGAAACTGTGTGATTATGGATGAAACGTGTAACGGTGACACCCATTGTCATCGGGGCACTGGGAACCATGTCCAAAAACTTTGCAAAATACATCAAGAAATTGCAGCTTCCTGCAATAACTCCAGCAAAGCTACAAAAAACTGTGCTACTCGGAACATCTTACATTTTAAGGAGATACCTGGTGGATACCTAGGATGCTGGCAGCAGCCCGTGTCAACCGTTAGTGCCAGTCAATTTGAGTGTTCAGTTGACTGAGGTTCATGTTTAATGAATAAAAGTTTTATATAATAATAATAATAATAATAATAATAATAATAATAATAATAATAATAATACATTTTAAGGAGATACCTGGTTGATACCTAGGATGCTGGCAGCAACCCGTGTCAACCATTAGTGCCAGTCAGTTTGAGTGTTCAGTTGACTGAGGTTCATGTTTAATGAATAAAAGTTTTAAATCATCATCATCATCATCATCATCATCATCATCATCATCATCATCATCATCTTGTTTTCTGTAGACCTGGCTTTATGGAGGGAGGGCCCATGCTGTAATTCTCAAGGTCATACCGAAGTCATATTACCTAATATCTTATTGCAACTCTGCTAAGATGGCTGCCTCAGTTTAGGAGCTTGTCTGACCTTCTCTGGCATGAAAAGCTAAGTAGGGTCCAGCAGGATTAATAGTTGGATGGGAGCCCCCCCCAACAAAAAACAAACAAAAAAACTTAAATTGTAAACTGAGTTAGAAAGGCATCCTAGAAAAAGGCCGTTCCGAATCCATGCTTTCTAGTTGCCAAGAAAGTTCTTTAGGGTGTTAAAGAGAAGGAAATGTTTTTATTTCTCTGAAGAAATTTTGCTACCGTCTTATACCTTTTGGATTGTGGCTACAGATGCTGTTCTTCTGTTTCCATCATTCGGCGTCATTCTTGCCCAAGTTACCGTCCCCTCGACTAGATCTTTAAAATGATTGAGAGTTGCTTTTCCTCAATATTCTGTCTATTTTGACGGATGTACTCGGCAGCCGAAAATGATAGATGTTTTGTTTTAGATCTTGTGGCTTGAAATCGTGTTTTCGGTTTCCCGGCTTTGACAATGAACAATGGATACAACTCGATGGAAATTGTACAGCAAGCCATGTTTTCAAAGACTGCTGTCAGAAGAAGGACAGAGATGGATTCTGACATTTCCTGCATAAAGCAGTAGTGATGGCCCACATATTTTCCGTGGCTTTCAGCTACCTCGTCAAATACAGACGAGTTATTTTGCTTGCAGAGTGGGCATTATTTTTTTATCAAATCGTTAAAACAACGCAGCGTGGTTTCACCGTGCTATACACAGCCAGTGTTCGAACTAACAGAATAATTCAGACCGTCGCGCTTGAGTCGAATTAGATCAACGTAACTTGAATAATGCCATCTCATCCTAACACTTGTAGATTTATTTATTTTTTTTGTTTTGTTTTTTGCATGTAGTCTGAACACGCCTCCTGGAACAAAAATTAAGCTGCTGGGAATCGTGGAAGTGAAAAATGGCTTTCTCCTTTTGGACGACAGCAACACGGTGGTTCTAGGAGGTGAAGTGGAACATCTGATTGAAAAATGGGAGTTGCAAAGGGTGAGGTAACATGATGCATTTTCCTACCTTAAGCCAAATGTTAGACTCCAGCTATGACTTGTTGGACACATTTAAGGATGTTGTCTTTTTTTTTTTGCTTTGCTTTTTTA